>NC_059125.1:54878039-55178039 GCF_020740685.1 Jaculus jaculus | reverse complement strand
CACACAAACCAAAGAAAATATATTGAAAGCAGTAAGAGAGAAGCATTAAGTCACCTATAAAAGCAAGGCCATCAGGATAACAACAGGTAACTCAACACAAACTTTAAAAACCAGAAGAGGGCTTAGTGGTTAAGGTGTGTGCCTGCAAAGCCAAAGGACCCAATTCCCCAGATGCACAAGGTGGCACATGTGTCTGGAGTTTGTTTTCAGTAGCTAGAGGCCCTGGCGCACCCATTCTCTCTCCCCCCTTTCTGTCAAATAAATCAATTTAAAAAAATATTTTTTTAAAGCCATCAGGGCTTGGAATGTTGTATTCCAAGTTCTGAAAGATAAAAACTGTCAACCAAGATTATTTTATCCAGAAAAGCTATGCATATGCATTCAAATATACAGAGAAATAAAGACATTCCACAAGAACAGGCTGAAGGAATATATATGACCACTAAGCCATCTCTACAGAAACTACTTGAAGAGATCCTTCATGCTAAAGAAAAAGGAAAGCACACACATGAGGAAACAGGAAAACAAAACCATAATCCAATAATACTTAATACAAAAGAATAAAGGAAAAACTGGAAGACCTACAAACCTAGAAGTATGGCAAGAAAAAAAATACATGCCTTCCAATAATAAGTCTTATCATCAATGGCCTAAATGCCCCAACCAAAAGACACAGGCTTGCAAAATAGATTAAAAGGCAGGATCCTTCTGTTTGTTGCCTCCAAGAAACTCACCTCTCTACAAAAGACATTACCTTAGGGTGAAAGGATGAAAAATAGTATTTTGGCCAGGCGGGGTGGCGCACGCCTTTAATTCCAGCACTCGGGAGGCAGAGGTAGGAGGATCACCATGAGTTCAAGGCCACCCTGAGATGACAGAGTGCATTCCAGGTCAGCCTGGACCAGAGTGAGACCCTACCTCGAAAAACCAAAAAAAAAAAGAAAGAAAGAAAGAAAGAAAGAAAGAAAAATGGTATTTCAAGCAAATGAGCCTAGAAAACAAGCAGGTATTGCTACCCTAATATCTGACAGGATAGACTTCAAATCAACATTAGTTAGGAAAGATAAAGAAAGTCACTTTATAATGATTAAAGGAGCAATTCAACAGGAGGACATTACAATTCTAAACATATATGCACCTAACATGGGTGGTCCCAATTTCATCAAACAAACACTATTAAAGTCACAGATAACACCAAGCATATTGTAGTTGGAGACTTCAACACCCCACTCTCATCAATTGACAGGTCATCCCGGCAAAAAAAATAAACAGAAAAACATCTGGATTAAATGATGTCATGGAACAAATGGTCCTAACAGATATATACAGAACATTCCACCCAAATGCAGCAGAACAAACATTCTTTTCAGGAGCACATGGAACATGCTCTAAAATAGACTATATCAGAACACAAAGCAAATCTTAGCAATACAGGAAAACTGAATTCCTTGTACTCCATCTGATCACAATGGGATTAAACTACAAATCAACAACAGGAAAAACTATAAATCATTTACAAAAACATGGAAACTAACACAGCACACTACTGAATGAGTGGATCACTGAATAAATCAAAAAGGAAATCAAATAATTCATATAATCAAATGAAAATGATAACAAAACATAGCAAAACCATTGGGACACATTGGAGGCAGTCCTAAGAGGGAAATTTATAGCTTTAAGTACCTATATTACGAAATTAGAAAGGTCACAAGTAAACAACTTAATGCTTCATCTTAAGGCTTTGGAAAAAGAAAAACAAGGCAAATCAAAAATCAGTAGACCAGAAGAAATAATAAAGATTAGGGCAGAAATTAATGCAATAGAAACAACAAAAAAATATAAAGACTCAATGAAAGAAAGAGTTGGTTCTTCGAAAGGATAAAAAAAAAGACTGATAAACTCTTAGCAAATCTGACCAAAAGAAAGAGACACAAATTAATAAAAGTAGAGGTGAAAAGGTGCCATTACAACAGATTCCAATGAAATTCACAAAATCATAAGAACATACTTTAAGAACATATACTTCACTAAGTTTGAAGTCCTAAAGAAACTGGAAATAGAAGAAACATATCTCAACATAATAATGGCTATTTATGACAAACCTACAGCCAACATAGTACTAAGTGGGGAAAACTTGAAGTCTTTCCATTAAGATAAGGAAGAAAACATCTAAAACAATGTTCTATATCCTTAGCCATCAGGGAAGTGCAAATTAAAACTACTTTGAGATGCCATCTCACTCCTGCCAGAATAACTACCATCAAGGAAGCAAACGATAATAAATGTTGGTGAGGATGGAAAAAAAATGGAACTGTCTTACACTGTAGGTGAGAATGTAAACTGGTACAGACATTGTGGAAATCAGTGTGGAGGATTCTGAGACAGCTAAAAAAGATTTACGATATGATCTACTTATAGCACTCCTAGGCATAGATCCTAAAGACTCATCTCACTACCTTAGAGATACTTGCACATCTATGTTTATTGCTGTTCTATTCACAATAGCTGGGAAATGGAACCAGCCTAGATGTCACTCAACTGATGAATGAATAATGAAGATGTTGTACATTTATATAATGAAGTTCTATTCAGCAGTAAAGAGAAATGAAATTATGAAATTTGCTGGGAAGTGGATGAATCTATAAATTTTTTTCTTTTGAATCTATAATTTTCATTCATCACATAATTTTCAGTGCTAGGGATGGGATACCTTCCATTGACTTATTGGCCAGGGAGGTTCTCTGAAGCCCCCAAAACATTATAGACCATTGCCGAGACCCTATTACTGAAGACTCCACATGCTTGGGCTGCAAGGGCACTGAAAAATCAAGCTGGAGCTGAGCGGTGAAATCCTCCCTGTAGAGCAGCTGACAAAAAGCTGGGAAACCTACACTGCATGAAGCCCTATGGGAGGTAAAATTCATAAGTGGTGATAAATGACAGTGGACACTGCAAGCCTTCAGTATGGCCAGCCAGGCCAAATGAGCCAAGAGGTTATAATAGTGGCATGTCTGTTGTGGGAGAAACAAACCATTCTTCAATTGGACTGGAGGCCTGCTCCATGGGAAGGAATACATGCCTAGTACTAAAGACCTAGTCAAAAGCTTTTGGCAGAGGTCATGAGCCCTAGGACTGTATCACCTGCTGTTATCTGGCTAAATGCATATATAATACCCACCAATCTGCCCGGTATGCACTTTTCTTAATGTTCATACTCATATTCTAATGTTACTCTCACTTTTGGTCACAGAACCTTCTCTTTTCAGATCACAGTGACCTTGGGATGACTCAAAAGGCAATATAGTGCTGAGGTATGACAGAAATGTGCAATGCTGAGACATCTCTATCACTCCTTCCAAGGGCCCATTGTAGAAGAGGTAGCAGAAAGAATGTAAGAGCCAAAAGAAGGGTAGGACTGCTTACAATGCAATTGTCCAGACAGAAACTGGCCTCGATATCCATGACCTCTCAGATAAAAGACTAATTGAGAGGTGGAAGAGATATGATAGAAGGTGGATTGGTGAATGGGAAAGTGGTAAAGGGAAGAGAGAAGAGAATTATCATGGTTTATTCTCTGCAATTATGTAAGTTGTCAATAAAAACAAGTATTTTAGAAAAAAACAAAGAATAAGGTGGACAATAATGAAATTTAGACATCAGACATAAACCTCTGACTTTCACACACAAGTGAACATGAATTCACAATGCACACACACACATACAAGTATGTATATGTACATGTGTGCACCATATATAAACATGCATAAACGATAATGTCCAAGGCAGAAAAATCTGTACACTTCTGACAAATATACTTCGTCAAATAAAAGGCAAAAATGAAATACCAACAGTTTATATGCAACATTATGAAATATGAATACTACCTTAAAGCACCTTATAGGGATGGTTCAGAATTAATAACATCAGTACACAATATTAATGAATTAGAGAAAAAAGTGACCCTTTCAATAGATGTGTAAAAGGTGTTGGGCAAAATATACTATGCATTAATTAATTATAGTAACACTTAAAAATCATCTTAGTAAACTAAGAGGTTATTCCAAACCTCATAGCATACATCTATAAAACTTATAGTTTATCGCAGTTAATGATGACTAAATGCTTTCTCTAAAGACCAGGACCAAGACAAGAATGTCTACTCATAGCATTCCTAGTCAGCATCATTTGGAAATCCTTAACAGTGCGGTAAGTCAAGTGGGGGAAAAGATACGTAAGCTGGAAGAAAAAAAAAAAACCTCACTAAATTCAGTTGCATATTTAATACAATTCCATCCAAAATCTGAGCATAATTTCTTTTCTACAGATATTAAAAAAACCTTATTTAAAATTTATATGGGAAAGCAAAAGACTCACAAAGACAATACAGAAATGAAAAGAATCACTACCCAATTTTAAGACAGCAAAGAGTTACAATAAAGAAGACAGTATACTGCTGGGACTGGAGAGATGACTCAATGGTTAAGGTACTTGCCTGCAAAGCCTAATGACCTAGGTTTGATCTACCAGTACCCACATAAAGCCAGATGCACAAAGTGGTACACATATCTATCTGGCTTTCATTTGTAGTGGCTGGAGGCCCTGAACACCCATTCTGTCTGTCTGTCTGTCTCCGCTTGCAAATAAAATATTTTAAAATAACAGTATGTTACTGGTGAAATCATAAACATATATCAACAGAGAGGAAGAGAGTCTAGAAATATATCAATATAAATATAACTGATTTTTGACAAGGCGGGAAAGGCTGGGGAGATGACTCAGCAGTTAAAGTGCTTCCTTGCAAAGCCTGATGGCCTGGGCTCAGTTCCCCAGTACCCATGTAAAGCCAGATACACAAAGTGGAGCATGCATCTGGAGAGTGTGTGCAGTGTTAAGAGGCCTTGATGAACCCATTTGCGTGCGCGCTCTCTTGCTCATGCTCTCTCTCTCTCTCAGCTTGTAAATAAATAAATATTAAAAATACAAAGGTAGAAAAGATAGTCCTTTCAACAAACTACATTCAGACAATTTAATAACCACATGCAAAAAAAAAAAAAGACAAAAGCTAAACTTCTTAAACTGGGCCTGGCAGCATACAACTTTAATCCTAGCACTCGACATGGGAAGCAGAGGAATGAGGATTATCATAAATTCTAGGCTAGCCTGAGACTATATAGTGAACTGCAGGTCAGCCTGGGCTTGAGCAAAACCCTACCTTTAAAAAACAAACAAAAAAAAATCTAAGCTTTCTTATACTTTATATAAAAATTGAAAATATAAATATATACAAATATTGAATTTGAACAAAAAAAGTAGAAGCTGGGCATGGCATCACATGCCTGTAATACCTTTACTATACAGCAAGACCCTGACTCCAGAAAAAAGGCTAGGGATATAGGTCAATGGTAGAGTGCCTATGTAGCCTGACCAAGGCCTTGGGATCTAGCCATAGCACTGGAGAACAAAAGAAATAAAATAGGAAGTGAAATTGCTCAATGGTTAAAGATGGTTGCTCTATAAGACTGCTGACTAGGGCTGGAGAGATGGCTTAGCGGTTAAGCGCTTGCCTGTGAAGCCTAAGGACCCCGGTTCGAGGCTCGGTTCCCCAGGTCCCACATTAGCCAGATGCACAAGGGGGCGCACGCGTCTGGAGTTCGTTTGCAGAGGCTGGAAGCCCTGGCGCGCCCATTCTCTCTCTCTCCCTCTATCTGTCTTTCTCTCTGTGTCTGTCGCTCTCAAATAAATAAATAATAAAAAAAAAAAAGACTGCTGACTAAAGTTTTATTCCAAGCTCCCATGTAAAGCTGAATGCAAAATGGCACATGTGTGTGTATTTCCTATGGCAATGCGAGGCAGAGCCAGAAGAATCTTTAAGCTCACAGGCCAGCAAAGCACAACTTTCCAGTGGCAGCAAGAGAGGTCCTGCTTTAAAGAATGTGGACGCAGGGGATCAATACCCTGAGGTTGTCCTCTGACCTCCACATGCATTATGCACATGCCCATCCACACACACACACATACACACACACACACACACACACACACACACACACACACACACACAAATAAATAAATTTAAATTAATAAATAATAATAATTAAGACTTCAATAGTAAGGAAATGAACAAACCAGTTTTAAAAATAAGTAAAAGACTTCATTAACTAAAGAGCATATATGAATAGAAATTAAGTGCAAGAAAAAAGTGCTCATTACATAATTATGTCTGTAATCCCAGAAATCAGGAGACAGGGCCATCACTGCACATTCAATGATAACCTGGTACACATAATAAGTTCAAAGACAAGTCTTTGTCTTAAAAATTTTCATTATGAGTCATTTATAAAAGGCAGATTAAAACTATGCTGAGAGGGGCTGGAGAGATGGCTCCATGATTAAAGGCCCTTGCTTACAAAGCCTGATGGTCCAGGTGTGATTCCCTACTATCCACGTAAAGCCAGATGCACAAAGTAGCACAGCACCTGGAGTTTGTTTGCTATGGCAAGAGGTCCTGGCATGTCCATTCCTTCACTGTCATCCTCTGCTTATAAGTAAAGTATATATGTATATATATATTTTTTGGTTTTTTTTTTTTTCGACGTAGGGTCTCACTCTAGCCCAGGCTGACCTGGAATTCACTATGGAGTCTCAGAGTGGCCTCGAACTCACAACAATCCTCCTACCTCTGCCTCCCGAGTGCTGGGATTAAAGGCGTGCGCCACCACGCCCGGCTTTTTAAGTAAAATATTTTTTTTTAAAAGATTATTTGGGGCTGGAGAGATGGCTTAGTGGTTAAGGCGTTTGCCTGCAAAGCCAAAGGACTCAGCTTTGATTCCCCAGGACCCACATTAGCCAGATGCACAAGGGGGAGCACGTGTCTGGAGTTTGTTTGCAGTGGCTGGAGGCCCTGATGCGCCCATTCTTTCTCTCTCTCTCAAATAAATAAATAAATAAACAAATAAAAATTTAAAAAGATTATTTTAAAAACTGTGGGAGCTGGATGGAAGTGTAGCTAAGTGGTAGATCACTAGTGCAGCACTCACAAGGCAAAATTAGTATATTGAAAACTATGTACTAGGGATGGTAAAGAAAGAAATAGCTATTGTGGGAAATGTCTTACCATAGTCTTCTAAGTCAAAACATGTCCTTACCCTATGACCCAGAAATGCCAATACTAGATATTTGCATTAGGGAAATGAAATTGTATGTTCATACAAAAACATGCACACACATGTGTTTATAGTATCTCTGTTCATAATCACTAAAATTATAATCAACCTAAAAATCCTTTAAAGAATGAATAGATAAGCAAGACATATATACATGTATGTGTATATATATATATATGTATATATACATATATACACACACACATATATAATGAACATTAACAATAAAATTATTGTGATACACACACATAGATAGATAGATAGATAGATAGATAGATAGATAGATGAATGACTTCTTTTTTTAATTCTTTTTGTTTATTTTTACTTATTTGAGAGCGACAGAGAGAGAGAGAGAGAGAGAGAGAGAGAGGCAGATAGAGAGAATGGGCGCGCCAGGGCCTCCAGCCACTGCAAACCGAATTCCAGATGTGCATGCCCCCTTGTGCATCTGTCTAACGTGGGTTCTGGAGAATCAAGCCTCGAACCAGGGTCCTCAGGTTTCATAGGCAAGCGTTTAACCACTAAGCCATCTCTTCAGCCTAGATGAATGACTTCTAAAAAGCATTATGCTGACTCAAAGAAGCCATTCTCAAAATGTTGCATACTGTGTAATTCAATGAATATGATATCCACCTACGACATAATTACAGTACAGAGAATAACGGGTAGTTAACATGAGCTAATGATGGGTTTGGGTGTTATTTCAAAGGGAAAACATGAGTTGGGAGTAGTTAATAGAATTATTCTGTATACTGATTATGTTCAAAATTCATAAAACTAGGTTCTAAAGAGGTGGCAGGTGAAGGCACTTTCTTGCAAAGCCTAATGGCCTGGGTTTGATTCACCAGTACTCACATAGAGGAAGATGCAAAGTGTCACAGGTATCTGGAGTTCATTTGTAGTGGTAGGAGATCCTGGCACCCCCATATTCACTGTTTCTCTCAAATAGTTCAATAATATTAAAAAACACACACACACAAATTCAGCCAGGCATGGTGGCACATACCTTTAATCCCAGCACTCAGGAGGCTGAGGCAGGAGGACTGCTATGAATTCAAGGCCAGCCAGCGTGAGACTACATAGTTAATTTCAGGTCAGCCTGGGCTAGAGTAAGACACTACCTTGAAAAACCAAAAAAGAAAAAAAATTCATAGAACTGCATGCACAAACAACAAAGGTCAGTTTCATTGCATGGTAATTTAGAAAGTAAAACTTGGGCTGGAGAGATGGCTTAGTGGTTAAGCGCTTGCCTGTGAAGCCTAAGGACCCCAGTTCGAGGCTCGGTTCTCCAGGTCCCTCGTTAGCCAGATGCACAAGGGGATGCACGCGTCTGGAGTTTGTTTGCAGAGGCTGAAAGCCCTGGCGTGCCCATTCTCTCCCTCTCCCTCTATCTGTCTTTCTCTCTGTGTCTGTCGCTCTCAAATAAATAAATAAATAAATTTTAAAAAAAAAGTAAAACTTGGTGGGCATGGGGGTGCATGCCTTTAGTCTCAGCACTTGGGACGCACAGGTAGGAGGATCACTGTGACTTCAAGGCCACCCTGAGACCACAGAGTGAATTCCAGGTCAGTCTAGTCTACAGTGAAACCCTATCTTGAAAAACCAAATAATAATAATAATAATAATAATAAACAAATAAATAAGTAAAAGCTGTTTTTTGTTTTATGTAAATGCATTTTAAATAGTGCTTTTCAAGGATTATTTTATCCACCATAAGCAAAATCTGTTTTATGTTAAAATATGCATCAAAATTAGCTGGAAAAGTAGTTCAGGATTCAAGCACTTGCCTACCATATGGCAGGCCCTGGGTTGAACCCCAACATATGTACACACACACATATATACACATAATGTATGCATATATGACTGAAAGAAGATACATCAGTGTATTAACTGCAATAAGTTGTTTCTAGATAATGAAATTTTAGGTCCATTGGCCTTTAGGTTACGGGCCCAGCATGCTTCCATAAGTAATGGGAGAGAGAAAGAGAATGGGCGCCGGCAGGGCCTCCAGCCACTGCAAACAAACTCCAGACACATGTACCAACTTGTGCATATGGCTTACATGGGTCCTGGGGAAGCAAACCTAGGTCCTTTGGCTTTGCAGGCAAATGCCTTACTGCTAAGTCATCTCTCCAACCCAAGATTTTTTTTAAACAAGTGGATTTTATTTGCGGGACACACAGAGAGAGATAGAATGGGCATAACAGGGTCTTTAGCTGCTGCAAAAAAACTCCAGACGCATGAGGTACCTTATGCATCTGGCTTCATATGGGTACTAGGGAATTGAACCTGGGGCCTTTGGCTTTGCAAGCAAGCACCTTAACCACTGAGCCATTTCTCCAGCCCTGGTAATGAAAGTTTTAGTGATTTACTTTCTAAATTTTCCTGAATGGGTTTATAATAGGATAATCACCGGTAAGAAAAAATAATGAACAATTTCAATCCAAGCCTCATAACATTTTCAAAGCAAATTTCAGAGGCTTTACTCTGTGAGCAGGGTAAAGCAAGCAGCTAAGAGAGGAGAAGCTGGGCACCATGGAAAAGAACAGGAGACTTCGTGATGTTGCTAGAAAATCTAAGAAAAAGCTAGTGATTCTTGAGAAGGGGAAGGCTCACTCACCTGAGACTGTTTGAAAACATCCTTCCCAACCACGTCCAGGTTTGAGGGGTCTTTGATGGAACTAACATACTCAGAAACAGCCTTGATTACCACGTCACAAGGTGGGAGAACCAGCTGATGAGCTCGGACCTAGTAAAGGGACAATGACATTAGAGATGAATCACTAAGACAACGGTAGTTGGGGATGAGACACGGAATTTAATGGTGTTTTTTTTATTGTTGTTGTTTGGCTTTTTTTTTTTTTTTTGAGGAAGGGTTTCATTCTAGTCCAGACTGACCTAGAATCCATTATGCAGTCTCAGGGTGACCTTGAACTCATGGCGACCCTCCTACCTCTGCCTCCCGAGTGCTGGGACCAAAGGGGTGCATCACAATATCCAGCTCCAGAATTCAACTTTAATATATCCATTGAGGGGAACATTTTATAAAAAGATTTCCTCCTAATTCTCAGTTCAGAACACCTGGAAAATATAGGAAGTTATAAAGCTAAAAAGCAACATTCAAGTTGGATTTGGTGTTAAATGGCTATAAGTCCATCAATTGGGAGGCTGAGGTGAAAAGGACTTTGAGTTTAAGGCCAGGGTGAGCTGCATAGTGAGTACCAAGCCAGCTTGGACTACACAGTAAGACCCAAAGAAACAAACATCCATTATCTATCATCTTCCTACTATCTTACAACACTGCCAGAATTAATCAGTTCATTTTCATGAGACGTTTTGGCTGCTTCCAATTTTTTTCTATTAAAAGTAATGCTGCTGGGCGTGGTGGCGCATACCTTTAATCCCAGCACTTGGAAGGCAGAGATAGGAGGATTGCCGTGAGTTCGAGGCCACCCTGAAACTCCATAGTGAATTCCAGGTCATCCTGGGCTAGAGTGAAACCCTATCTCAAAAAGAAAAAAAAAAAAAAAGTAACGCTGCACTCCATGGGAAGGAATACATCTCTGATAATGAAAACTTAAAACAGGGGTAGTAATGAGCCTTAGGGGTGTACTGTCTGCTGCTGTCTGGCTAAATGTATATACTATGCTCAGCAAACTGCCCAGTAAGCAGTTCTCTTAATGTTCATACCCTTATATTAACGCTACTCTCACTTTGGGTAGAGAATCTTCTCTTTTCAGATGGCAGTGACCTTGGGATGA
Source organism: Jaculus jaculus (assembly GCF_020740685.1). Taxonomy (NCBI): domain Eukaryota; kingdom Metazoa; phylum Chordata; class Mammalia; order Rodentia; family Dipodidae; genus Jaculus; species Jaculus jaculus. The sequence goes on along the minus strand of NC_059125.1, from coordinate 55,167,109 downwards.
CTCAGAAGGTATCGTAGTGCTGGAAAGAAGTGACTGGCGTACTGAGTAACATCTCGATCACACTTTCCAAGACTCAAGGTCTAAGGTGGAAGAGGTGGTGGAAACAATGTAAGAGCCACAGGAAGGGTAAGCCTCCTTGCAATGTGCTCCCTCCAGACACAAAATGGCCTGGATATCCATGACCTCACAGGGCCTGACACTACCTACACAAGACCATCATAAGAGGAGGAAAAGATCATGACATCAAAATAAAAGAGGGACTGATTGAGGGGGGAGGGGATATGATGGAGAATGGAGTTTCAAAGGAGAAAGTGTGGGGGGGGGTATTACCATGGGGTATTTTTTATAATCATGGAAGTTATTAAAAAAAATTTGAAATAAAAAAAATAAACAAAAAAGTACTGCTGGACCAGCACCTGCACACTCCATGGCATAGTGGAGGTCGTGGACCCGCACTTACTCCACTCCAGCTTAACGAGAATCACTGCAGCTACTCCACCAACACTCAGGGTGTCTTCACAACTGGTCTTCAAGTAACAACTAACAGAGCCAAGATCAGCTAAACGTAATGCACACCAATTTGTCTGTTAGTTGGACTAAGGGTATTGGAGGCCAGGGAGCTAGAAAGAGGCAATGTAGGAGATAGGGGAGGGGAGGACTTAAAGGAAGGGTTAGTACATAAGTAAGTAGAGGGGAGGAATATTGGGGGTGAAATGGTCTATGTGAGGTCAGGGGAGGTGTACTGAGAGTGTGGGAGGGTTAATCAACACTAAAGAGGTTAGCCATGTGTGGTGGCGCACGCCTTTAATCCCAGCACTTGGGAGGCTGAAGTAGGAGGATCACTGTGAGTTTGAGGCCATCCTGGGACTACAGAGTGAGTTTCAGGTAAGCCTGGGTTAGAGTGAGATCCAACCTTGAAAAGACCAAAAAAAAAAAAAAAAAAAAAAGAAACCCTGAAGAGGTCATAAATAAACGATATGGAAACCTATTTCTTTGTGAGCTAATTAAAAATTATGGATGTTTTGGGATGGAGAGATGGCTTAGTAGTTAAGGCACTTGCCTGCAAAACCAAAGGACCCAAGTTCAATTCCCCAAGACCTACATAAGCCAGATACACAAGGTGGTATGTGTGTCTGGAATTCCTTTGCAGGGAATGGAGGCCCTGGTGTGCCCATTCTCTCTCTATCTGCCTTTCTCTCTCTCTCTCTCAAACAAATAAATATTTTTAAAATATTTTTGTTGTTTATTTTTATTTATTTAAGAGCAACAGAGAAAGAGAGAGAGAGAGAGAGAATGGGCGCACCAGGGCCTCCAGCCACTGCAAACGAACTCCAGACGCGTGTGCCCCCTTGTGATGTGGATCCTGGGGAACCAAGCATCGAACCAGGGTCCTTAGGCTTCACAGGCAAGTGCTTAACTGCTAAACCATCTCTCCAGCCCAAATAGATATTTTTAATGTAAGTTTTTTTAAAGTGAGAATTTGGGCGAAATTACCTGGTGGGAGTATAAATGCTATGCCTAAAAGCCATAGATTGTTACAGAAAAATATCAGTGCCGGGGTTGGGATACATCCCAGTAAGGTGTTGGTCAGCAAGGTACATGAAGTCCCCAAAACAACCCAGGCATTTCAGAAAGATTCAACCAATGAAAAAAATTCCACATGAACATGAGAAACAATGGAAACATGTCTCCTGCAAAAATTGTCAATCCATTAATAATTGCTCCCAATGATAAGCTACTTAGATGAAATTCCAGGCAAAGAATGTAAAAAAAAAAATATTACAAATATTTTGAAAGAGTACACAAAAAATCTTCTGAATGAATTCCAAAAGAACACAAACACCTAGGTAAAATGAGGAAGTCCATCCAGAATATGAAGATCGAATTTAATAAAGAAACAAATACTCAGCCGGGTGTGGTGGCACATGCCCTGAATCCCAGCACTCGGGAAACAGAGGTAGGAGGATCACCATGAGTTCAAAGTTGTCCTGAGACTACATAGTGAATTCCAGGTCAGCCTAGGCTAGAGTGAGATCCTATCTTAAAAAACAAAACAAACCAAAAAAAAAAAAAAAAAAAAACCAAAAACCAGGACTGGAAATGGCTTAGTGGTTAAGGTGTTTGCCTGCAAAGCCTAACAACCCAAGATTGATTCCCTAGTATCTATGTAAAAGCCAGATGCACAAAGTAGTCATGCACCTGGAGTTTGTTTGCAGTAGCTAGAAGCCCTGGCATGCTCATTCTTTCTCTCTCCTTGGAAATAAATATTTTTAAAAATACATAAGAATGGAACAGTGAAAATCAGAGTAATAAAAGGATGAATTTCCTTAACTTAGTTAAGAATTGGAAACGGGCTGGAGATATGGCTTAGCGGTTAAGTGCTTGCCTCTGAAGCCTAATGACCCAGGTTCGAGGCTCAATTACCCAGGACCCACGTAAGCCGGATGCACAAGATGGTGCATTCATCTGGAGTTCGTTTGCAGTCGCTGGAGGCCCTGGCGTGCCCATTCTCTCTCTCTCTCTCTCCCTCCCTCCCTCTCTCTCTCTCTCTCTCTCTCTCTGTAGCTCTCAAATAATTAAATAAAAAATCAACAAAAAATTTAAAAAAAAAACCTGGAAACAGGATTTGGGAGATGGTGCAGTGGATAAGAGAGCTTTGCCACTTAAGCAAAAGAACCTCAGGCTGGAGACTACTAGCTTTGCCTCCCCAGAACCCACATGAAAAGCTAAGGGTGGTCATGCATGTCTTTATCCCACTCTGGGAGAGTGGCATGGGAAGGCCAGAGAACTATTGAGGCTTTCTAGCTTTCTAATCGATAGTCATTTCAGGCTGAGAAGGAGACCCAGTCTCAAAAAATATGCAAATGAGCAATAGAGAAGACTATCAGACATTCTCCTGTGGCCTCCACACATGCACGGGGCCTGCATTTACAAATACAAACATGTATACAGCATATATCACACACACCACACCACACACATACTCTATATATAGACACAAAAAAATGGAAGTTGGGCTGGAGCGATGGCTTAGTAGTTAAGACTCTTGCCTGCAAAGCCTAAGGACCGAAGTTTGATTCCCCAGTACCCATGTAAGTCAGATGCACAAGGTGGTGCATGCATTTGGAGGTCGTTTGCAGTGGCTGGAGGCCCTGGCATGCCTATTTTCGCTCTTTTTCATCTGCCTCTTTCTGTCTCTCTTAAATAAATATACAAAAAAAAGAAAATCACATTCATACTTCATTGAATGAATATATCATATTTCCCACAAAATAGCCTAGAAATAATTTAATTATCCTACAGTTACCTGCTATAGAATTATGAAAATGTACATAATGGAATTAAGATTGCTTCATGCCTGGTACTGATGAACATTCTAATAAAATGTTTATTATCAATGAGTAAACAAACTTGAGAAAATACTTGGCCTGCATAAGTGAAATTTTATTAGCTATGAAAAAAATGATGCTATAACGGTAAAGAAAAATGGATGGACCTGGAAAGGATTATACTAAGTGAGGTAACCCAGGCCCAGAAAGCCAAGCACCACATGTTCTCTCTCATATGTGGATCCTAGCTACAGATGACTGGGCTTCTGTGTGAGAATGAAAATACTTAGTAGCAGAGGCCAGTAAGTTAAAAAGGAGACATAAAGGGTAGAGAAAGGAAGGGAGGAGGATACTTAATAGGTTGATATTGTATATATGTAATTACAATGATTGTAATGGGGAGGTAATATGATGGAGAATGGAATTTCAAATGGGAAAGTGTGGGGGTGGGGAGGGAGGGAATTACCATGGGATATATTTTATAATCATGGAAAATGTTAATAAAAATTTTTAATTAAAAAAATGATGCTATAAGCCAGGAGTGTTGATGCATGACTTTAAACCCAGCACTTGGGAAGCTGAGGTAAGAGAATTGCTGTGAGTTCCAGGCAAGCCTGGGACTACAGACTGAATTCCAGGTCAGCCTGGGCTAGAATGAGAATCTATCTTGAAAAAGCAAATAAGCTGGGCATGGTGGCACACACCTTTAATCCCAGCACTTGGGAGGCAAAGGTAGGAGGATCATTGTGAGTTAGAAGCCACCCTGAGAACACAGAGTGAATTCCAGGTCAGCCTGGGCTAGAACAAGACCCTCCCTCAAAAAGCCAAAAAAAAAAAAAAAAAAAGAGGTGTATAAACCAGGCATAGTGGCATACGCCTTTAATCCCAGCACTTGGGAGGCAGAGGTTGGAGGATCACCATGAGTTCGAGGCCACCCTGAGACTACATAGTGAATTCCAGGTCAGCCTGGGCCACAATGAGAATATACCTCAAAAAAACAAAAACAAAAAGGGGGTGGACAGCATACCTGAGAAGTGACACCTGAAGCTATCCTGTGGCTTCTATATTCATATGCACAAGCGTGTGTGCCCACATACACATGAACACACATAAACACCATACAAGCATGCAAAATAAAATGTTCTAAGTGAAAAAATGATAGCAGAAATATAAGAAGGGGTCAGGTGCTATTACAATTTGGTAGGCCGTGAGATGTCTGAGTAACGGGTCATTAGGATATTTTTAATGAAAATGGCATGCTCTGAGTCTTTTTTTTTCTTTTTATTACTGTATATTAATTATGCAAAATATTGAATTTCATTATGATTTTCCTATATATGTAACTGAAATACTTTGATCATATTCATTACTCTTTCTAGCCACAGCAAGTGAACCATAGATGCATGTGCCACCATGTGCATCTGGCTTACAAGAGTACTGAGGAATCAAACCTGAATCCTCAGGCTTCACAGGCAAGCGCCTTAACTGCTAAGCCATCTCTCCATCACACCCTTCACACTTGAATTATTTTACACAGATAAAATGAGACATATTCATTATGTTAACGATCAGCTTTGGGCACTCGAGATAAAGCTCAGTGGTAGAGTACTTGCCTACTATGCCTAAGGTTCTGGCTTCAATACCCAGTACCAATAAAAACAAATTCAAGAATAGCCTTTGTTCTCCATTTTCCCAAAATATGAAAATAGCATAAGACATAGTAACTCAGGACACATTATAAAATGATATAATTATTTCACAAATGGCTAATTTGGTCTCACTTTGAGAGTGCCTAAAATTTACTTTTTTTTTTCAATACTGGGGATTGAACACAGAGCCTCACACATTAGGTAACCTCTCTACATTAAACTTCAGCCAAAAATACTTTCTCTTAAATGACATTTAAGTTATCAACAAACAAAAAAAGAATTATTGGGTTCAAGAGGTGGCTTAGAGGTTAAGGTGCTTGCTGGCAAAGGACCCAGGTTCAGTTCCCCAGTGCCCACGTAAGGCAGGTGGCACAAGATGGCACATGCATCTGGAGTTTATCGCAGTGGTTAGAGGCCCTGGTGTACCCATTCTCTCTATCTGTCTCTTTCTCTCAAATGAAAACATAAAATAAAATTGTTAAATACATACATATATAATGAGGGTAGAGAGATGGCTTAGAAGTTAAGGTGCTTGCCTACTAAGTCTAAAGACCCAGGCTGGATTCCCCACTAACCACTTAAGCCAGATACACAAGATGGAGCATGCACCTGGAGCTCGTTTGCAGTAGCTGAAGACCCATTCTCTCTTTCTTTCTCCTTCTCTCAAATAAACATTAAAAAATAAAATGATTCCAGCCGGGTGTAGTGGCACACACCTTTAATCCCAGCACTCAGTAGGCAGAGGTAAGAGGATTGCTGTGAGTTCGAGGCCACCCTGAGACTCCATAGTGAATTCCAGGTCAGCCTGGAACAGAGTGAGACCCTACCTTGAAAAAACAAAATAAATACATAAATAATATAATAAAATAATCTAATAAATATATAATAAAAAAAGGGGGCTGGAGAAATGTCTTAGTGGTTAAGCACTTGCCTGTGAAGCCTAGGGACCCCGGTTCAAGGCTTGATTCCCCAGGACCCACATTAGTCAGATGCACAAGGGGGCACACGCATCTGGATTTTGTTCACAGTGGCTGGAGGCCCTGCATGCCCATTCTCTCTCTCTCTCTCTCTCTCTTTCTCTCTGTGTCGCTCTCAAATAAATAAAGAAAAAGAAAAAGAAAATAATTATATAATAAAAAAAGAATTATTGTTCTGGGTGTGGTGGCGCACGCCTTTAATCCCAGCGCTCGCAGTTGGGAGGCAGAGGCAGGAGGATTGCCATGAGTTCAAGGCCACCCTGAGATTACATAGTGAATTCCAGGTCAGCCTGGGCTACAGTGAAACCCTACATTGAAAAACAAACACACAAAAGAATTACTGAGACTTCTTGTAAGAGGAATACTTGATTTCCCTCCCTACAGCTGAGCTACCCCATGTTCATGTCTTTTTTTCATATAAATTCTGCATATGAAGGGAAACATGCAATTCTTGTCACTATAAGTGTGGCTATTTAACATGATAGTCTACAGTTCCACTCATTTTCCTGAAAACAATGATTTCATTCCTTATGGCTGGCTGAATAATATTCCATCGTGTGTGTGTGTGTGTGTGTGTGTGTGTGTGTGTGTGTGTGTGTGTTTCTTTATCCATTCATCCACAGATGGATATCTAAGCTGATTCCATCCTTAGCTACTGTAAATAGTGCAATGACAAATATGGATGTCCAAATATCTTGGATTGTAAATGTTGATTTAAGTTTCCTTCAAGTATATATCTAGGAGTGATAATAGCTAGATCACATGGCAGTTTTATTTTTTTTAATATTTTTATTTATTTATTTGAGAGTGACAGACACAGAGAGAAAGACAGATAGAGGGAGAGAGAGAGAATGGGCGCGCCAGGGCTTCCAGCCTCTGCAAACGAACTCCAGACGCGTGTGCCCCATTGTGCATCTGGCTAACATGGGACCTGGGGAACCGAGCCTCGAACCGGGGTCCTTAGGCTTCACAGGCAAGCACTTAACCGCTAAGCCATCTCTCCAGCCCTATTTTTTAATTTCTTATTCAGTAACCTCCACACTCAGTCCCATAGCAACTGGACCCATCAACAGTGTATAAAGGTTTCTTTGATTTTGCATCCTTGCTAGCATTTGTGGTTTGTTTTCTTGCAGACAGCTACTGGAACCGGGGTGAAATATAATCTCAATTTAATTTGTCTTGCATTGCTCTGGTGCCTTACTTGCTACTTGTACTTCTTTTGAGAAGGGTCTCTTTGCCTCTTATGTCTATTTATTAACTGGATTATTTGTTCTTTTGTTGCTTATTTTTTATTCTTTATATATTCTAGATATTAATTCCCTGCTGAACAAATATTTGGCAAAGATTTTCTCACATTTTGTTAGCCTGTCTACTCATTCTGGCAATTGACTACTTTGATGTGTACTTTTAATTTTTTTAATATCCATTCATTTTTATTAATTTATTTGAGAGAAAAAGGGAGTGAAGGAGGGAGGGAGAGGAGAGAGAGAGAGAGAGAAAGAGAGAGAGAGAAAAAATGGGTGTGCCAGGGCCTCCAGCCACTGCAAATGAACTCCAGACACATTCACTACCTTGTACATATGGCTTATGTGGGTCCTGGGGAACTGAACTGAGGTCCTTTGGCTTTGCAGGAAAATGCCTTAACCACGAAGCCATCTCTCCAGCCCAATACCTTTTATTTGGAGGTGATCTCATTTGTTATATCTTGCTATTACTACCTGGGCTATTGAAGTCCTCTTCAAAAAGTCATTACCTATGCTGATAGGATGAAGTACTTTTCCTATGTTTACCTCTGATGGTAACATTTTATTTTATTTTTAAAAATTATTTATTTGGGGTCTGGATAGATGACTTAGTAGTTAAGATGCTTGCATGCAAAGCCAAAGGACTTTGGTTTGATTTCCCAGGAGCCAAGTAAACCAGATGCACAAATGGGTGCACGTGTATGGAGTTTGTTTGCACTGGGTAGAGGCCTTGGCGTGCCCATTCTCTCTCTCTCTCTGCCTCTTTCTCTCTCTCAAATAAATAAATAATAAATAAATAAATAAAGTATATTTTAAAAAATATTTATTTTGAGAGAGAGAGAGCAAGCACATAGGCAAACTAGAGCCCCTTGCTGCTACAAATGAACTCCAGAGGCATGTGCCACTTTGTGCATCTGACTTTACATGGGTACTGGGGAATCAAACCCAGGCCTACAAGCATTGCAAGCGAACACCTATAACCTCTGAGCCATCTTCCAGGCCCACATATCAATTTTATTTTATTTACTGGCAAGAGAGATTGTGTGGTGAGAGAGAGATAATGCACTAGGGCCTCTTGATGCAGTAAACAAACTCCAGGGGTATTGGCCACATTGTGCATCTGGCTTCTATGTGGGTACTGGGGAATCAAATCTAGGCCAGCAGGCTTTTTAAGCAAGTGCCTTTAACTGCTGAACCATTTCACCAGCCTCTGAAGGTAACACTTTAATTCAAAGGTTCATCTGTGGTTATACTGAAAATAGATGAAGGTAGGAAGAACATAAAGGAAAGACCAATGTTAGAAAGCTGTTTTAATATTAAGGGCAGATGTTTGTATCACTTTTTGCATATGGCTTATATGGGTATGGGTGGCTTGGGACTTGAACCTAGACTGGCAGGCTTTGCAAGCATCTTTAACTACTAAACAATCTTCCCAGCCCCTATTTATTTATTTGAGAGAGAAATAGAAAGATAGAGAATGGGCATGCCAGGATATCAGCCATGAGAAACAAACTCTAGACGCATGTGCCACTTTGTGCATGTGGTTTATGTGGGTCCTGGGAAATTGAACTTGGGTCCTTTGGCTTTGCAGGCAAGTGCCCTAATGTTTAAGCTATCTCTGGAGTCCGCCTATTTTATTTATTAACATGGATCATGCACAGCCAGACATGGTAGCACACACCTGTAATGTCAGCGGTTGGGAAGCTAAAGCAGGAGAATTGAGAGTTCAAGGTCATCCTGGGTGAGACTTTGTGCCTCACCCTGCAAACAAACAAATGAACAAACAACCAAAAAGAATTATGGTTATACACAGGAAAGAAACAATGAAGAGAGGAAAACTGATGATGCAGGAGAAAGAAAAGACCTGCTAAACCAGTGTCCTTAAATTAGCAAAAGTAAATAGGACCTAGTATAAATAATGGAATTAGTCTTAGACAGAAAAAGAAGTCATCCACATTCACCAGGAGGCAGCAGAACATGCAGGCAACACAGACACAAGTGGGTAAGGTAAAAAGGGAAGGTAAGTCTATGGAAATTCTCCTCCCACTACTTCCATTATCTCAGTAGAAGAGAAAGTGAGATCATATAATGTGGGTGAGCCAGTGAAGAGAAAGAATTAGAGGCTACAGGAGAAACAAAGAAATAAACATGTGAGACAGTGAAGGAAATAGAACATATCACCAACTTTTTTTTTCAATTTTATTTATTTATTTATTTATTTATTTATTTATTTATTGCAAGGAGAGAGAATAGGTATGCCAGGGCTTCTAGCCACTGCAAACAAACTCTAGATATGTGTACCACTTTGTGCATCTGGCTTTACATAGGTACTGGGAAACTGAACCCAGGTCATTAGCGTTTGCAAGTAAGTGCCTTAACCTCTGAGCCATCTCTCCAGGCTCAGCCTTGCTGTTTTTATAAAACTCATCCTCACAGGAACCCATTAAGGAAGCCCAGCATATCACCAACTTTTATTGCCACCGAAAGTGTAGGAGGGCATTGGTCTTTCCATAGTCTTAACAGCAGTAGACCAACTTAAATATTTGCTAAACTATTAATAAAAATTATCACAATGCTCAATTGTACAATATATATGGTAGATCATTTGTAAGGTTGAATACTTAGATACTATTGTTAAATATATTTCTTCTTTTGTGGATTTTCTGAATCCGGCCTTTAATTACTGTTTCATAACTGGTATATTAGTATTTTTCTTAAGTTTGCATTAAACATTATCTTTGAAATATCTTAAATCTAATGAAAAATTTTCATTATTATTTCATTTCACTAAAATTCAGTCAAAATTCAATGTCTCCTAATCTGCACAGGTAGAAAATAGGACATTTTACCTTAAGTGATGCAAGAGGATGTTCTGGTCCCAAAAGGCTCCAGTGAAAAGCAGCCAGGTCCTCATCAGGAAGAATGTGGTTACCTATAAAACAGACATGTTGTTTACTGACTATTCAATTGTTTTATTAGAACCTCTAATCCATGAAAAGGGTCTCAAGTGGGCTGGAGAGACAGCTTAGCGGTTAAGTGCTTGCCTGTGAAGCCTAAAGACCCCGGTTCAAGGCTCAATTCCCCAGGACCACGTTAGCCAGAAGCACAAGGGGGCGCACGTGTCTGGAGTTCGTTTGCAGTGGCTGGAGGCCCTGGCACACCCATTCTCTCTCTCTCTCTATCTGCCTCTTTCTCTCGGTCACTCTCAAATAAATAAATAAAAATGAACAAATAATTAAAAAACAAAGAAAAGGGTCTCAAGAGAGAAAATAACTGAATGTTTCACATAGCCTATATTCTTCTCCCCCCCTTTTTTTCAAGATAGAGTCTCACTCTAGCCCAGGCTGACCTGACTCTGGAGTTACAGGCTAGCCTTGAACTCATAGTGATCCTACTTCTTTCTGACTCCCCAGTGCTGGGATAAAAGGCATACACCACTATGTCCAGCTGGCCTATATTCTTTTCTTTTCTTTTTCTTTCTTTTTTTTTTTTATTTTCGAGGTAGGGTCTCACTGTAGCTTATGCTGACCGGGAATTCACTATGGATTCTCAGGGTGGCCTCGAACTCATGGCGATCCTCCTACCTCTGCCTCCCGAGTGCTGGGATTAAAGGCGTGCACCACCACACCCGGCTTTTTGGCCTATATTCTTAATATAATAATTATAGTAGCTACCTATAGACTACTATGTATCATGTGCATTAAATGTATCATCTTTATAACAACTAGGCATCTTAATCTTATCTCCATTTTCTAAACAAAGAAACTGAGGTTCAGGCAAGTTTGATAGGTTCAAACCAAGACTGTCTGATTCCACAGCCCATGTTATTACCTGTAATAATAATGTGTAACTACCTAGTAGTCATGCTGACATTTATAATAATCACGACCAAATCATTGACTCCCTGACAAGTGAAGAGCATTTTACATCTCATCTCACTTAACCTCATTAATACCATGAGGTATTACTCTTCCCATTTCACAGATGAGGAAACTGAAACCAGGGAAATATGACTTCAGTGATTTGTACAAGGCCTAATTCCAATTAGGTTATCCAAGCTCATGTTGTTTGGGTTTATGCAGTAGATGTCACAACTGATATAGCATACCAACGTTCACTCTGTCAGTACTAGCAAAATTAATTTAAAGAAACATCAATTCTCTGGAGTTTACTTTGAGATATACCTTAAAAAGAAAGACGGAAAACTAGATGGGGAGACACATGCCTATAATCCCAACACTTGGAAGGCTAAAGGCAGTCTGTGCTATACAATAAAAGCCTATATTAAAAACAATAATAAGGGCTGGAGAGATAGATGGCTTAGCGGTTAAGTGCTTGCCTGTGAAGCCTAAGGACCCCAGACCCCGGTTCAAGGCTCGATTCCCCAGGACCCATGCCATATGCACAAGGGGGCACATGCATCTGGAGTTTGTTTGCAGTGGCTGGAGGCCCTGGCGTGCCCATTCTCTCTCTCTCTCTCTCTTTGCCTCTTTCTCTGTCACTTTCAAATAAATAAATAAACAAAAAACAAAAATTCAAATAAAAAAAAAACAATAAACCAGCACTCGGGAGACAGAGGTAGGAGGATCACCATGAGTTTGAGGCCACCCTGAGACTACATAGTGAATTTCAGGTCAGCCTGGGCTAGAGTGAGCCTCTACCTCAAAAAAACAAAATAATAACAACAATAATAATAAAACAATAAAAAGAAGTCCAACTGTTATAAAACTTCAATATGAGTGAGGCATGGTGGCACACACCTTTAATCCCAGCACTTGGCAGGCAGAGGTAGGATCATCTCCATGAGTTCGAGGCCACCCTGAGGGTACATAGGGAATTCCAACAATAAAAGTAAAATAAATAAAAGAAAAAAGAAAAGGGTACATTTATGGATGGAGGGATAGATATGAAAAAGCAAGCACAGGGCTGGAGAGATGGCTTAGTGGTTAAGCGCTTGCCTGTGAAACTAAGGACCCCAGGTTGAGGCTCGATTCCCCAGGACCCACGTTAGCCAGATGCACAAGGGGGCGCACACATCTGGAGTTCGTTTGTAGTGGCTGGAGGCCCTGGCACACCCATTCTCTCTCTCTCTTTATCTGCCTCTTTCTCTCTCTGTTGCTCTCAAGTAAATAAATAAAAATGAACAAAAAATTAAAATATATCATATAAAAAAGAAAAAGCAAGTACAATAAAATGTTAATGGTAGAATACACGTGGTGGATATAGGGTTTTCACTGAAAACTTCAATTTTGCTACATGTTGCTTGAAATTTTCATCATGGACAGCAAAAAAGCAACAAAGAGATCATCTAAATCTAGATATTGATAAGTGAATGCTAATAGTCTAAGTAGAAAAACAAAGTTGTCTAGGAACAGGGAAACATTTAGCCTAAGACAGTATTCAGCATATAATACATAAAAAGTAACAAAAGAAAAGATTTAGGAGAAATCAAACCATAGTCTGGAGTACCCTACATTTCATCAAACATATTGAATTTTTTTGTTTTGTTTTGTTTTGTTTTTGGGTCTCACTCCAGCTCAGGCTAACTTGGAAGTCTCAGAGCATCCTCAAACTCACAGCAATCCTACTTCTGCCTCCCAAGCGCTGGGATTAAAGGCGTGTTCCAGCACGCCTCGCTCATATTGAAGTTTTATAACAGTCTACAAAGAGGTCAAATGCCTGCTGGTTCTTCCACAGCAGTGTTTGGTATGAGGACTTTTAAAAAAGACAAATCCAATAATGACTAGTTTTCATAATTTAACAAAGTAAGAGGAAACGTAGCCAATCGCTGGACTATCTCTTTGGACTACCTACCTAGTAGTGCAGCAAATATAGGAAAATTCATCCGCTTCAAGCCCAGCTGCTTCGCTACTTCCTGCATGAGGAACTGGTTGGTAGTAAGGTTCTTCCCATTCCAGCTCAGCTTCAGAGCATGGGAACTGTAGTAAGAAGGAATATTATAGAGAGCATACTCGGAGTCATGGGCAAGAAGGCCATGGAAGCCATTTTCCCTAAAAAAAGCTACCACTTCCAAATGGTGGTCTTCAAGGCTCTGAAAGACCTAAAAAAGAAGAAAAAGAGAACATATTATGCTACAGAAAATAATCTATATCTTGTTTGAATTCAGGAAGGTTAGCAACTAAATTTGTAATATGGCAAAGTTTACAATTATTTGCGACCGATTCACTGTTTAAAAAGAACATACCCCTCTACCAGCCTAGAATTTTATTATACCTGTAAGTGCAGATAGCATTGTACATGTGATCACTCAGCCAGTCTTTGTTTGTCTTTCATGAAACGTGATGTGAGAATATTTAAAATCTGAATATTGAAATTAACACACTTTATATTTCTCTTTTTTAATTTTTATTTATTTATTTGAGAGCAACAGACAGAGAAAGAGGCAGAAAGAAAGAGAATGGGCACGCCAGGGCCTCCAGCCACTGCAAATGAGCTCCAGACGCGTGCTCCCCCTTGTGCATCTGGCTAATGTGGGTCCTAGGGAGTTGAGCCTCGAACCGGGGTCCTTAGGCTTCACAGGCAAGTGCTTAACCACTAAGCCATCTCTCCAGCCCACACTTTATATTTCTTAAATCTTTATTTCAAATAACAACAGTGATGACTTTGGAAAGATACTAATATGGTTATTTGTTGCTCAGTATCTATGTGCCATGCATATTCTACCTACATTATCCTATTAGAACAACCATGGCAAGGTATATATGAATGAAAACATTTAGACATGGAAATAGAGGGGAAAAAAACATAAGTTTTTCTCTTTCTTGTTTAAGTTCTCATTTTTATTCCCTTAGAAACACCTTAAGGAACAAACCCACAGGGTACTTGGAAGTAGGTCCTTCTGGAGAAGGGAACCTTTCAACAGGGCTCACCACAGGGAATCAACATAGGATACTTCCAACAGACAGAGTTCAGAAACTTCTCCCCATTTTAAAAAGGGGAAATGGGTTAGAGAGATGGCTTAGCGACTAATGTGCTTGCCTACAAAGCCAAAGGACCCCAGTTCAATTCCTCAGGACCCACATAAACCAGAAGCACAAGGTGTCACATGTATCTGGAGTTCGTTTGCAGTGGCTGGAGTTCCTAGCGCGCCCATTCTCTTGCTCTCTATTTGTCTCTTTCTCTCTCAAATAATAATTAAATAAAAATGTTTTTAAAAATGAGGAAACTAGCCGGGCATGGTGGCCCATGCCTTTAATCCCAGCATCCGGAATCAGAGATAGGAGGATCACCTTGAGTTTGAGGCCACCCTGAGACTATGTAATGAATTCCAGGTCAGCCTGGGCTAGACTGAGATCCTACCTTGAAAAACAAACGGGGAGGGCTGGAGAGATGGCTTAGTGGTTAAACACCTGCCTGTGAAGCCTAAGGACCCCAGTTCGAGGCTCAACACCCCAGGACCCACGTTAGCCAGATGCACAAGGGGGCGCACGCCTCTGGAGCTCATTTGCAGTGGCTGGAGGCCCTGACGCGCCCATTCTCTCTCTCTGCCTGTTTCTCTGTCTGTCACTCTCAAATAAATAAATTTTAAAAAATGGGGAAACTAAGACTTAAAGAGGTTAGCTGCATAATGAGTGAGTGGCAGACAGGGTTAAAACTTGGGCTGATCAAACTCCTGAATCCCCACTTCTACTGTACTGGGTACAAGATCCTGGACAGCACTTCCTGGACATACCTCTTTCACTGCACTTGAAGCACACCAAAGTTATCTGAACACTGGTTCCACCAGACTAAGTTCCTTGACTCCAGAGACTTTATTTCTGGCTCTCACATAAGACAGACCTGGTGCATAGTGACACAGATGACATGGTGGCATACACCTTTAATCCCAGCACTTAAAGCTAGGAGGAATATCACGAGTTCGAGGCCACCCTGAGATTATGTAGTGAATTCCAGGTCAGCCTGGGCTAGCGCAAAAAAAAAAAAAAAAAAAAAAAAAAGTAATATGATTGAGAATGGAATTTCAAACGGGAAAGTGTGGGGGTGGGGAGGGAGGGAATTACCATGGGATATATTTTATAATCATGGAAAATGTTAATAAAAATTAAAAAAAAAAAAAAAAAAAAAAAAAAAAGATGAAGCTGGCCATAGTGGCACATGCTTTAATCCCAGCCCTCAGGAGGTAGAGGTAGGAGGATCGCTATGAGTTTGAGACTGCCTGAGACTACGTAGTGAACTCCAGGTCAGCCTGGACTAGAGTGAGACCCTACCTGTGAAAACTGAAATAACTTTTTAAAAGGACAAAGATGATAATGCTTATATTCAGATCAAAATGCCAGACAGGGGCTAGAGAGATGGCTTAGCAGTTAAGGTGCTTGCCTGCAAAGCCAAAGGACCCAGGTTCGGTTCCCCAGTACCCATGTAAGCCACATGCATAGGGTGGCACTTGTGTCTGGAGTTTGTTTGGAATGGCTGAAGGCCCTGGCACGCTCATTCTCTCTCTTTCTCTATCTGCCTCTTTCTATTTCTAACGAAGTAAATAAATATATTTTCTAATGCCAGACAGGGGGCTGGAGATATGACTTAGTGGCTAAGGTGCTTGCCTGCAAAACCAAAGGACCCACGTTTAATCCCCTGTACCCACATAAGCCAGATGCACAAGGGGACACACACCCCCCCAAATAAATAAATAATAAAATATTTTTAAATGCCAGACAGTTTATACGCAATAGTTAGAAACTACAAGGAAAGTATTCCCACGCTTTTAACAATTGCTTCTATTAATTGTCAACTTAATTATCCACATAGGCTTTGGCAGGCAGACAATGGGAATTGTGTATCTTTGATGATGTCATAAGACACTGGAGTCCAACATTTAAGTATGCAGAATATTTCTTAAGGTCAATGTTCTAATATGTATGTGACAGCAGCCAGGAAATCAGGCAAGCAGTAAGCATATGGCCTGAGGGTTATGGCACCATGTGGTGGAAATAACTATCATCTTCTTTGTACAGAAGCACTTCTACTGCTTGTGAGAATTACTCAATTTGCAGATTCTAAGGTCAAAGAAAATGTTAATGTTACAGAAAATGGCATCTCAGCAGTAGGTACATTGAAGAAACTCAAGTGTGACTGTAAACACTGAAGATAAAGAAGCTGCTCAGATTTTCAACTGTTCCTGTGATCTGATCAAAAGAAATCACCCAGCACTCCTTGGTAGGCAGAGGGAGGAGGATCACTATGAGTTCAAGGCCACCCTGAGACTCCATAGTGAATTCCAGGAGAGGCTGAGCTAGAGTGAGACCCTACCTGAGGGGGGGAGAAAAGAAAGAAATGACCCAATCCTTCTTGATCCACACAATACCAATCTACCCAACATACTCAGTACAGCTGCTAAAGAGGCTGCCTGAGGTCATAAACATGAAGAACCTCAGGAGAAATATACCTGCCTAATGTAATTTTCCAAACTTCTGGAGGATGGTGGACTGAATACATAGCACAGCTCATCCTGAGCAGCGGGCTGCCACACAGGGGCCTTGGATTCTGCTTAAAGGGCCTTAGGATCAACCCACCTGGAAACTAACTCCAACTACATGTTGACCCTTCTGCTTATATAAGACAACAATGCCAGCAAAACTCAAGGAATGTTCAACAGTGGGTTGTAAGTTCTGAAAACCCTAGATGGAGTTTGTGGTGCAGGAGAATAAACTAAGAGCCTTGAACATACTACGTGCACTCTAACGCTGAGCTACTTGCCAAGCCTTGAGTGGAACTTTAAAAATCTTTTTCTGTTCATTCTTGTATCTCTAGTACATAGAATACTTGGGGGGAGCTGACAGAAAATGAACTGACTCAAGTTTTCAACAGTATTTACTACCTCGGGCACTTATCTAGGTGTGGTGATAAGGCAGTGAACAAAGATAAAATCTTGGTGTTCAAGGAGCCAAGGTGGTAGTGACTGCTCTCTTAAGACAGACACTGGACTAGGCAATTTAAAGCATATCTAAAGTGGGCATGTAGCATACACCTCTAATCCCAGCACTTGGAAGGCTGAGGCATGAGGAGTCGCTCAATTTTTTTTTTTTTTTTGTTTTTTGTTTTTCGAGGTAGGGTTTCACTCTGGCTCAGGCTGACCTGGAATTCACTATGTAGTCTCAGGATGGCCTTGAACTCTCGGTGATCCTCCTACCTCTGCCTCCCGAGTGCTGGGATTAAAGGCATGCACCACCACGCCCGGCTGAGTCGCTCAATTTTGAGGCCAGACTGGTCCTAGGATGAAGAGTAAGTTCAAGGCCATCCTGGGCTATGTAACAAGACTATTTTTTGTCCATTTTTATTTATTTGAGAGCAACTGACAGAGAAAGAGGCAGAGAGAGAGAAAGAGAGAGAGAGAATGGACGCTCCAGGGCCTCCAGCCACTGCAAACGAACTACAGACGGGTGCACCCCCTTGTGCACCTGACTTATGTGGGTCCTGGAGAATTGAGTTTTGAACCAGGGTCCTTAGGCTTCACAGACAAGCGCTTAACTGCTAAGCCATCTCTCCAGCCCAAGACTATTTTTTTAAAAAGATATATTGGGCTGGGAAAATGGCTCAGTTAGGGCACTTGCCTTCAAAGCCTAACGACCTGGGTTTGATTCCTCCAGTGCCCTCTTAAGAGTCATGTTCATTTGCAGCATCTGGAGCCCTGGCACACCCATTTTCTCTCTCCCTCTCTTTTTGAAAACAAAACCATTTTATAGGTTATTAAAAAGATCTATCTTTAATTAAAATTTATATATTTACTTGCAAGCAGGGAGAAAGGTAATGGGCACACCAGTGCCTCCTGCCACTGGAAAAAGAACTCCAGATGTGTGCACCACGTTATGCATCTAGTTTTATGTGGGTACTGGGTATCTGAACCAGGGCTTCCAGGCTCTGCAAGCAAGCTCCTTTTAACCACTAAGCCTACTCTCTAGGCCCTAAAAAGATACATCTTTTGTTGTTGCTGTTGTTTGTTTGTTTGAGTGTAGGTACACTTGCCTGCAGGGGTGGGAGCAGAATGTCAGTTGTCCTGCTCCATTGCTGTCCTGTCCATTCTTTCTTGGAGTGTCTTACTGAACCCCAGAGCTTGCTGATTTTCATAATCTTTAGCAATGATCCAGTCTCTGCTCCTGTATGGAACTGGGGCAGAGTGTCTTGAGGACTGAACGCAAAGCAGTGTTTTAGGCCTAGTAGGTGCTCTTAATCACTGAGCCATCTTGAGACAAGGTCTTTATCTGTACATAGCTCAGGCTATTCTCAACTCAATAATGTAGCCAAGACTGGCCTTCAACCCATGGGGATCCACCTGCTTCAGCCTCCTAAGTGCTGAGATGACAAACAGGCTCAGCGGGATCATTACATTTAAAAATATATATATATCCTCCTTTAACTTGGAATTAGAAGCCTGATGCTTATGAATGCTGAGATGCCACTAGATTTGATGTGGGTTTTTTTTGTTTGTTTGTTTGTTTTTTGTTTTTCGAGGTAGGGTCTCACTCGAGCCAGGCTGACCTGGAATTCACTATTTAGTCTCAGGGTGGCCTCAAACTCACGGCGATCCTCCTACCTCTGCCTCCCGAGTGCTGGGATTAAAGGCGTGTGCCACCATGTCTGGCTAGTTTTTTTTTAATTATTATTTTTTATTAACAACTTCCATGATTATAAACAATAGGCCATGGCAATGCCCTCCCTTCCCCCACTTTCCCCTTTGAAACTTCATTCTCCATCATATCTCCTTCTTCCTCTCAATCAATTTCTCTTTTATTTTGATGTCATGATCTTTTCCTCCTATTATGATGGTCTCGTGTAGGTAGTGCCAGGCACTGTGAGGTCATGGATATCCAGGCCATTTTGTGTCTGGAGGAGGACATTGTAAGGAGTCCTACCCTTCCCTTTGTTTCTTACATTCTTTCTGCCACCTCTCCACCTAGGACTTATGTTTTTATGTCTCTCTCTCTCTCTCTTCTCTCTCTCTCTCTCTCTCTCTCTCTCTCTGTCTCTCTCTCTGTGTGTGTGTGTGTGTGTGTGTGTGTGTGTGTCTTGGGGATGGAAACCAGGGTTACATGCTTAGTAGGTCAGTGCTCAACCAGTATCTTGAAGAACAGTACTTAATCTTGTTTCCTTTTACTAGGAATGATTAATCTGACCCCACTTCATAACAAAAAAAAGAGTTATTTAGAAATGCAGATATTTCCAAGGACGTTTAAAATAGTGTTTTTATAAGCCCGGAGGGGTGGTGCACGCCTTTAATCCCAGCACTCAGGAGGCAGAGGTAGGATGATTGCCGTGAGTTCGAGGCCACCCTGAGACTCCATAGTGAATTCCAGGTCAGCCTAGGCTAGAGTGAGACCCTACCTCGAAAAATCAAAACAAAAAAAATAGTGTTTTTATATTTAGGGGTA
Organism: Jaculus jaculus; assembly: GCF_020740685.1. Taxonomy (NCBI): domain Eukaryota; kingdom Metazoa; phylum Chordata; class Mammalia; order Rodentia; family Dipodidae; genus Jaculus; species Jaculus jaculus. The sequence continues at coordinate 55,147,527 of NC_059125.1, read as the reverse complement.
AGTACCCCCCCCAGGTTTATACAATTCTGGTATTGAATGACATCATGTTACATTTTCACTGTCATAACATGACAAATGAATATTCTGTAGGTCTTCATTCACAGTAGGAACATTGATATTAAACAATATTTATTCTTAAACAATATTTATTATTATTTTAAACAATATTAAACAATATTTATTCATTTTAACAAAATACGTCAGAGAGAATTTTCTGAAATTCAAAACCACAACACAATTAATTGTGTAAATGTAATTCAAGCCATCACTTATTTGAACCAATTTCAGCAAAAGAAAGTTAGCCAGTTACTCTCTTGCTAAATCAGCTTCCCAAAGGCATAATTTGTTAAGAAATAAGCAAATACAGCCATATATTTGTAAAAGTATTTATGAAGAAATCTGCTTTTATTTGAAACATTTATATGAGTTGTAAAGTCAATCACACAAGGCAAATATTTCATTTCAGTTTTTACAGCTGTGCTGATTAGTCTCTGGATACCAAAAATGTTACTTTTTAAATATCTTTAGTACTACTCCTTAAACTAAGCCAATCAACCTCCACATAATAAGAGTAGATTTCATTAATAACACCTAATAATTCATCAAAGTGCTCAACTCTATTTAGTATTAATCAACATGTTAATTAGGAGTTCCTGATCTGATTCATTCTGATTTTTCTGGTCCAAAGTAAATCTTGATGAGTGATATAGCAAACAGCTTTAGGTGCTTAGAAAATGTTTCTGCTTCAAAAGACAGGTTTCCTAAATCCAACCTGAGAATACTGTAGAGAAGAGCTGTAGTCATGTTTTTGAATTTTGAACAAGCAATATGAAACGTTTTCTCTTCAGGTTCATTCAGTTGTGGCTACACTAGTGTGGGTGATCCACCACTCCCAGCACCCTCCCACTCTGTACCCCCTCCTGCTTCCTCTTCACAGGCACCCTGTTATGCCACATCACTGCCAGTGAATCCTGTGCTCCCCTACAACCTCTGGACCTGTGCCCCTCTGCTCGTCCAGGCATGCCAGACCACTGCTGCTGACATTTTGCTCGGTGTGCCCCTCCCCCGTTCTCCTTAGATGAACCCACGTCATGCCACTGCGCATGTCTTTTCACACTCATCACACTGCAGTTCCTACCATGTGTGACTCTGTGTCCTGCCCTATGTGCTTCCCTCCCCTACGGATATATGAGTCCACCCTCCCACCCTCGCTTGCTCTGTGTGCCCCACCTCTGACCTGGCTGTTAACATGTGTGAGTTCTGGAATTCTTGGCCAATGAAACATCTCCAGATGGGCAAATCCCAATGTAAAAAGCAACTCAAGAAAACCAAAGCAATATATCCCCACCAAGAATTCTTAGTACCATAGAGGCAGAGGCAGAAGGATCAACGTGAGTTTGAGGCCACCCTGAGATTACGTAGTGAATTCCAGGTCAGCCTGGGCTAGAGTGAGACCCTACCTCAAAAAACCAAAATAAATAAGCTGTGCATGGTGGCACATGCCTTTAATCTTAACACTCAGGAGGCAGAGTTAAGAGGATCTCCATGCATTCAATGCCACCCTGAGACTACATAGTCAATTCCAGGTCAGCCTGAGCTAGAGTGAAACCCTGCCTCCAAAAACCAAAAAAGAAAATAAAGACTGGCTAGAGAGGTGGCTTAACACTTAAGGCACTTCCCTGAGAAGCCTACAGACCTAGGTTCAATCCCCAGGTCCCACATAAGCCAGATACACAAGGTGGAACATGCATGTGGAGTTCGTTTGCAGTGGCTGGAGGCCCTGGTGTGCTCCCCCCCATCTCAAATAAAAATAAATTTAAAAACTTAAAAAAAGAAAATGAAGACTAAGAGGTGAATTTCCAGATGTACAAGATCAAAGAAAATTAAAACAAGATGAGATCAATAATTAAAACAGTTCTATAACAAGTAATGAGATTGAAGGAATAATAAAAAAAAAAATCTCCCAAATAGAGCTTGGCCTGGTGGCACATGCCTTTAATCCCAGCATTCAGGAGGCAAAATTAGGAGGATCAATGTGAGTTTGAGGCCACTTTGAGATGACATAGTGACTTCCAGGTCAGCCTTGGCGAGAGTGAGACCCTACCTCGAAAAACAAACAAAAACCTCCCAAATAGATCTAGAAAAGATTATATTAAATAAGGTAACCAATAAATAAATAAATAAGGTAACCTAGGCTAAAAATAGTCAAATACCACATGTTCTCTGTAACGTGTAGAACTTACCTTCAAATGTTTAGCTTTGCAAGAAAGCACCCCTTAATTGCTGAGTCATCTCTCCAACCCATCAAATGTTTAGATTTGCATGTGAGTTGGCATAAGTGTCAGTAGTAGAGGGGATGAAGAGATGGCTTAGTGGTTAAAACATTTGCCTGTGTGTGAAGAAGCATCAGGACCCAGGTTTGATTCTCCAATACCCATGTAAGCCAGATGCACAAGGTTACACAGATCTGGAATTCGTTTGCAGCGGCCAGAAGCTCTGGTGTGACCATTCGTGTGCGCATATCAAAAATATGTGTACATGAGTTATTAAAAAAAACAGTATTAGAGGCCAGGAAGCTAGAAAGGGGCCACGAGGGAAGGAGGAGGGGAGGGCTTAAGGCGAGGGCACAGCAGATAATGTGAAGATAGGCAGGAGAATGCTGGGTCAGGGGAGGGGACAAAGGAGAGGTAGGGGTAGAGTTAATCAAAATATAAGATGTTATGAATAAGACATATAAAAACCTTCTTCATCACTAGCTAATAATATTTTATTTATCTATTTATTTGTTTAATTTTGTTTTTCAAAGTAGGGTCTCCATCTGGCCCAGGCTGTCCTAGAATTAACTATGTAGTCTCAGGGTGGCCCCGAACTCACGGCAATTCTCTTACCTCTGCCTCCCCAGTGCTGGGATTAAAGGCATGTGTCACCATGCCCAGCAACTACCTAATAATATATATGTTTATAAAAGAGAACAGTTTGGGCATAAGTATACTGTGGAGGTAGATAATGTTGCAGAAGTCATAGGTTGTTATTTGAAAATAGTTGATGCCAGGGATGGGATACATTTCAATGAGTTGTTGGTCAGGGAGGCCCCTACTGCCCCCAAAATATTACAGGTTATTGCGAAGGCGCTTAGTTGTTCACCAGAACTAGATGGTAAGACCTATTGCTAGTCTCAACATGCTTGGCTGAAGTACACTAGGAAATCAAGCTGGAGCTGAGCTGGATGCCTCCTCCCTGTTAACTAGCTGTCATGATGAGGAAAAGACATATGTAGACTGTTGGGGGAGAAGTCATCAACAGATTCCTGCCGGTACAGAAAACCTAATCCAAAGCAATGGCTAGGGAGGGCATAAGCTCCAGGGGGAAACTTCTACTGTTGTCTTGCTAAATGGATACACTATACCCACCAAACCACCCTCTCCATACTTATGTTTATGCCCATACATTAATGCTACTCTCACTTCTTTTTGTTTGTTTTGGGGTAGGGTCTCACTCTAGCTCAGGCTGACCTAGAATTCACTCTGCATTCTCAGGGTGGTCTCGAACTCACAATGATCCTCCTACCTCTGCCTCCTGAGTACTGGGATTAAAGGCGTGAGCCACCACACAGCATACTCTCACTTTTGATTAGACAAGTTTCTATTTTTCAGTGGCAGTGACCACTAGGGTGAGGCAAAACTCACCAAAGTGCTGAGAGAAATGACAGTAGAGTGTTCAGGACTAAGTAAGACATCTCTACCACACCCTCCAAGGCTCAGAGACCACTGAGGAAGAGGTGGTGGAAAGTACGTAAAAGCCAAAGGAAGGGAAGAGTGCTTCCAATACTGTCTTCCAGACACAAAGTGGCCTAGAAATTCATGATATCATAGTGGCTGATGCTATCTACACAAAGACCTGCATAAAGAAGAGAAACAAAGATGACATCAAAATAGAAGAGAATGGTTGGAATGAAGAAATTCAATGGAGAGGGACCTTAAAAAGAGGAAAAGGCAGGACGGTTGGAGGGGATTTATGATCATGGTATATTGTCTGTATTTATTGAAGCTGTCAATAAAAAGTTAAATGTCCCGGGCTGGAGAGATGGCTTACTGGTTAAGCGCTTGCCTGTGAATCTAAGGACCCCAGTTCGAGGCTCGATTCCCCAGGACCCACGTTAGCCAGATGCACAAGGGGACACACGTGTCTGAAGTTCGTTTGCAGTGGTTGGAGGCCCTGGTGCGGCCATTCTCTCTCTCTCTCTCTCTATCTGCCTCTTTTTCTCTCTGTCTGTCACTCTCAAATAAATAAAATAAACAAAAAAATTTAAAGTTAAATGTCCCAATTAAAAAAAAAAAAAGTACAGGGGGCAGTGGTTAAGGTGTTTGCCTGCAAAGCCAAAGGATCCCAGTTTGATTCTCCAGGACCCACATAAGCCAGATACACAAGAGGTCGCATGCATCTAGAGTTCGTTTGTAGTGGCTGGAGGTTCTGGCATACCCATTCTCTCCCTCCCTCCCTCTTTCTCTCTCTCAAATAAATAAATAAAATATATTTTTTAAAAAGTATAGGGCTGGAGTGAAACTGTACCTGGAAAACAACAACAATAACAAAAAAAGTATAGGGCTGGCCAGGCATGGTGGCACATGGCTTTAATTCCAGCACTCGGGAGGAAGAGGTAGGAGGATCATGGTGAGTTCAAGGCTACCCTGAGACTACATAGTGAATTCCAGGTCAGCTTGGGCTAGAATGAAACCCTACCTTGAAAAACAAAAACAAAACAAAAAAAAGTACAGGGCTGGAGAGATGGCTTAGCAGTTAAAGGGCACAGGTTCCATTCCCTAGTACCGACATAAGCCAGATGTACAAGGTGGCACGTGCTTCTGGAGTTCATTTGCAGTGGCTGGAGGCTCTGATGCACCCATTCTTTCTCAAATAAATAAATAGCTGGGTGTGGTGACAAACCATTAGGTAAGCTGTGTGCAGAGCCTTGCACCACTGTGAGATGGAGTTAAACACCAGGACTACATTTCAGGGCAGCTGTCTGGGAGAGAACAAACCAGGTGAAGGTCAGCAGGTAGCAGCCAACCAACTTGTGTTCCTTGTATTCTACTTCTCATACCCACCACCTTACATGGCCTTCCCCTCAAAAATTTAACTGAAGAAGGGCAGAAGCAGAGGGCAACTGTGTACTGGCCCCAGCCACCAGGAGAAGCTTGGAGCTAATGTTATTCCAAAAAGTCAAGACAGTGAATAAGACTGGAAGAAAAGTGCCCGGCTTGTACAGTGGTTAAGACAAGCATTCTAAGATCTTATCCATATTTGCAGAGAGTTGGCAGACACAAAGTAGATCCTGCTCAGGCTCAAGTGCACTCACTCCAACCTAATGGACAGTCTTCAATCCTGCACCCACGTTGACCAATTCAGACCAGGCCACACAACACATGCTATATAAGAGCTGCTACTACTGCATCTTTTTTAAATTTTTTTTTGTTTATCATTTTTATTTATTTATTTGAGAGTGACAGACAGAGAGAGAAAGAGGCAGAGAGAGAGAGGGAGAGAGAGAGAGAGAATGGGCATGCCAGGGGCTCCAGCCACAGCAAACGAACTCCAGATGCGTGCGCCCCCTTGTGCATCTGGCTAACGTGGGTCCTGGGGAATTGAGCCTTGTACCGGGATCCTTAGGCTTCTCAGGCAAGCGCTTAACCACTAAGCCATCTCTCCAACCCTACTGCTGCATCTTGACTAAGACAACTGATCTTGAGATAGACATTCCTTGACACAAAGCAAATAATACATGACACCCAGAAAAAGGGAACCCTACTATGATTACCTAGTTCGACAATGGAAGCCTCCAATAAAACCATAGAGGAAACTGAAGGCATATAAGCCCAAAATCAAATAATAAGCATCTTCGAATTTAACGAGACCATGAACAAATATATAGTTGAATGGGAAGAAACTGGACAAAGAGAAATCAAACAGGAACTCCAAGAATGGCTGAAGGAAATGGAAGAAAACTGGCAAAAAGAATTCAAATTACAAACCAAAGGTTGGTTCAATTAAATGAAAGAAAGGTAACAGAAAAAACGCATAGGATGTATGAAGAACATGGAAGATAATCAACTAGAACAATACAATCAATGGCTGAAGGAAACCAAAGAGAATCAGGAAACAGTATTCCACAAACAACTTAATGAAATTGAAGGCAATAAAAAAAGAGATCAACAGAAGGTTGAAGAAATTTGAGAAGAACTGACAAATAAATGAGCTCATAGACCAATAGAATAAACTTAACTAGGACATGTCAAAATGAGGAATGAACTCCAAGAGACAATAAAATGGTCAAAACAAGAAATGAAATGTAAGCAACACATGGAAATGCTGAAGAAAACCGTAACAGAAAACAAAATTGCAACAACCCATTTAAAAGGCTTCCAAGAGGGACTGGAGAAATGGCTTAGGGGTTAAGGCACTTAGCCTGTGAAGCCTGAGGACCCAGATTCGATTTCCCAGTACCTACATAAGCTAGGTGCACAGGGTGGCACATGTGTCTGGAGTTTGTTTGCAGCGGCTACATACCCTGGTGTACCCATTTTTTTCCTCTCTCTCTCAAACAAATAAATAAAGGTTCTCCAGAAAGCCTCACCAACAGAATATATCACATGGAGGATAGAATTTCAGAACTCGTGGACAAGACAGAAGAATTGGACATTAGACTAGGAATCCAAAATCACTGTCAAGTTCAAAGAATGTATGACCAGAACATGAATGGGCTTCAGGACACTTCAAAAAGACCAAATATTTGGATCATAGGCATATAGGAAGGAGAAGAAATAAAGGCCAAGGGCATAGAGAATATCTTAAGCAAAAATACTGAATAAAAGTTTCCTAGCCTGCTGGGTGTGGTGGTGCATGCCTTGAACTCCAGCACTCAGGAGGTAGAGGTAGGAGGATTGCTATGAGTTCAAGGCCACCCTGAGACTACATAGTAAATTCCAGGTCAACCTGGGCTACAGCGAGACCCTACCTCAGGGAAAAAAAAATTCCTGGCCTTACAAAAGACAGACCAATCCAAGTACAGGAGGTATACAGAACACCAAAAAGACAAGACCACAGAAGAAACACCACACATCAAATAATATTCAAAACACTAAACACACACACATACAAAAAAAAAAAAAAAAAAAAACCAAGGTGAGAATACCAAAAGCTGTAAAAGAAAAACAGCTTATTAAAATACAAAGGTAAGCCCACCAGAATTATCTTATATTTTTCAGTAGAAACTATTAAAGCCATAAAAGCTTGGAAATGGAGTATCTCAAAAACTAAATGACCATGGCTGCTAACACAAACTACTGTACCTAGAAAAATTACTCTCACAACAACAGAAGGTGAAAGAAAAACTGTTCGCTATATAAACCAGCTGTATAATTACATGAGCAGTAAGCCAGCCCTACAAAGAATACAGAATGGAACACTCCACACCCAGGAGAGGAACCAACATGCACATGAGCACAGAAAAAAAAAAAAAAAAACAAACTAGAATGGACAGAAAAATGTGCAAAGACTAAGAAAATACCAAACTCCACAAAACCTTCAACATGACATGGATTAACTCACACCTCACAATTATAACTCTGAACATTAATGGGATCAACTATCCAATCAAAAGACACAGGTTAACAGGCTAGATCAGAAAGTTGGACCCATCCATTTGCTGTCTACAAGAAACCTACCTTACAATTAAAGATAAACACCAGTTGACTCTCAGGAAGGATGGAAAAAGATATTCCAAGCAAATGGAAACAAGAAACAGGCAGCAGTGGCTGTACTGATTTCTGAAAAAATCGACTTTAAACAAAAAGTAAGCAAAATAAACAGTTGGGTATGATGGCATAAGCCTTTCAACCCAGCACTCAGTAGGCAGAGGTAGGAGGATTGCTGTGGGCTTGAGAACAAAATGAGACTATATAGTGAATTCCAAGTCAGCCTGGACTAGAGCAAGACCCTATCTCAAAAGTCCTCCCACAAAAACAAAGCAAAACAAAAGGTGTAAAGTGACCTTCCTTATCTTTCCTAACTAATGTTGGTCTGAAGTCTACCCTGTCAGATTTTAGGATAGTGACCTCTGCTTGTTTTCTAGGCCCATTTGCTTGAAACACCATTTTCCACCCTTTCACCCTGAGATAGTGTCCATCCTTTGTAGAAAGGTGAGTTTCTTGGAGAAAACAAATTGAAGGATTCTGCTTTTTTAAATTATTTTTGTTTATTTATTTATTTGAGAGTGACAGACAGACAAAAAGAGGCAGATGTGGGGGGAGAGAATGGGCACGCCAGGGCCTCCAGCCACTGCAAATGAACTTCAGATGTGTGCGCCCCCTTGTACATATGGCTAACATGAGTCCTGGGGAATCAAGCCTCAAACCGGGGTCCTTAGGCTTCACAGGCAAGCACTTAACTGCTAAGCCATCTCTCCAGCCCAGATTCTGCTTTTTAACCCAATCTGCAAACCTATGTCTTTTGGTTGGGGCACTGAGGCCACTGATACTAAGAGATATTGAATGGTGTGTATTTATTCTTACCATTTTTCTTGTTTTGTAGTTCTTCCAGTTTTACCTTTGCTCTCTTGTATTAACTAGCATTTGAATATGGTTTGTTTTTTCCAGATTCCTTATATGTATGCTTTTCTTTCTCTTCAGTATAGAGGATACTTTCAAGTATTTTTCTGTAGAGCTGGTTTTGTCTTCAAATATTCCTTTACCCTGCTTTTGTCATGGAATGTCCTTATTTCTCCATCTATTTGAATGGATAGCTTTTCAGGATAAAGTAATCTTGGTTGACAGTTGTTATCTTTCAGAACTTGGAATACATCATTCTAAGCCCTTCTGGCTTTTAAAGTTTGAGTTGAGTAATCTGCTATTATCCTTATGGGCTTGCCTTTGTATGCAACTTGATTTTTCTCTCTAAGTGCTTTCAATATATTTTCTTTGGTTTGTGTGTTTGGTAGTTTAATTATGGCAAGGAGAGGTTCTTTCCAGGTTTTGACTGTTTGGGTGTTCTAAAGGCTTCCTGTATCTGCATTAGCATCTCTTTCCAAATTTGGGGAAAGTTTTCTTCTATGATTTTGTTGAAAACGCCTACTATACCTTTGAAGTGAAATTTTTCTCCTTCTACAATACCCTGAATCCTTATGTTTGACCTTTTACTAGTGTCCTAAATATCTTGAAATTCCAATTCATACTTTCCTATAAACTTGTCTTTCTCTTTGTTGGAATGTATTACATCTGCCACCTGGTCTTCTAGTTTAAAAGATAGTCTTTTCTCACCTTTATCAATTCTACTGGTGAGATTTTCTACAAAGTTTTTTATTTGACTGTTTTTCACTGGTAGTATTTCTGACTGGTTGTTCTTTATTACGTCTATTTCCTTATTCATGTCTTTTATTGAGCTCCTTATTTCATGAAATCAGTTTCCTGTGACTTCTTTGATTCCTTTTTGATTTCTTTGAGCATATTTATAATCATTCTTTTGAAATCTTTCTCAGACTGCCTGTTTATTTTAATCCACACAATTGCATAATTTGTGTTGGTTTTTACTGATTGTGTATATTACTCAGCTAAAGTTTAGCATTTGCCAGTAAATTATTCCACCTAGTCTACTAGAATACTTGCTTAGCAAGCAAACTCAACACCTAGGATTACTTCTGCAGCTTGATTGGGGGGCAAGAGCTACACCTGGCACTTTGAACTCATATCCTTTGGGTATATACAGGTGGATTGCCACATCTGGGAACACTGAAGATAAGTAGAAAACCCAAGCAGCAAATCAATTCAGTAGCTGCAATATAATACAAGAAACTCAAAAAAAAAAAAAAAAACAAGAAAATGCTGACCCACCAAAAACTATAAATCCATCAAAAATGATCATCAATGAGACTATTTTACATGGAATGCCTGACAAAGATTTCAGGAAAATAATGGGCTCTATGCTCAACGAAATCAGAGAAGAATTAAAGGGAATCAAAGAAGAAAACAAAGGAATTAAAGAAGAAAACAAACTCTTGAAAGAGAACACAGGAAACCAGCTTAATGAAATAAAGAGGTCATTACAAGACATGAGTAAAGAAGTAGAAATACTGAAGAAAAATCAGGCTGAAGTCCTAGCTCTGAAGAATACAGTCAATGAAATTAAAAAAAAAAAAAAAAAACACTGTGGAAAGTTTCAACAGTGGAATGGGTGAAGGAGAGAACAGAATATCTAAACTAGAAGACCAGGTGGAAGATCTAATACACTCCAACAAAGAGAAAGACAAGCTAATAGCAAGGTATTAATGGGAATTTCAAGATATCCAGGATACTATGAAAAGATCAAACATAAGAATTCAGGGTATAACAGAAGGAGAAGAATTTTAATCCAGAGGCTTAGTAGGTATTTTCAACAAAATCATAGAAGAAAATTTTCCCCAAATTGGGAAAGAAATGTCAATGCAGATACAAGAAACTTTTAGAACACCAAACAGACAAAACCTGGAAAGAACCTGTCCTCGCCATGTTATAATTAAACTACTAAACACACAAACCAAAGAAAATATATTGAAAACAATTAGACAGAAAAAGCAAATCACCTACAAAGGCAAGCCCATCAGGATCCCAGCAGATTACTCAACTCAAACTTTAAAAGCCAGAAGGGCTTGGAATGATGTATTCCAAATTCTGAAAGATAAAAATGTTAACCAAGATTACTTTATCCTGCAAAGCTATCTATCCAAATTGATGGAGAAATAAGGGCATTCCACAATAAACACAGGCTAAAGGAATTTATGACAACTAAACCAGCTCTACAAAAAATACTTGAAGAAATTCTTAATGCCAAAGAGAAAGCAAAACACACAGGAGGAAATAGGAAAAAATAAACCACACTCAAATAACAGTTAAAACAACGAGTAAAGGGAAAACACTACAAAATAAAAAGAATGGCAAGAATAAATCCATACCCTTCAATAATAACTCTTAATATCAATGGTTTCAACACACCATCCAAAAGACATAGGCTTGCAGACTGGATTAAAAGGCAGGAGCCTGCCATTTGTTGCCTCCAGAAAACTCATCTTTCAATAAAAGACACTTCCTTAAGGTGAAGGATGGAAAATGGTATTTTAAGCAAATGGGCCTAGAAAACAAGCGGGGGGGGGGGGGGGGGGGGCAATCCTAATATCTGACAGGATAGACTTCAAACCAACATTAGTGAGGAAAAATAAAGAAAGTCCTTTTATACTGGTTAAAGGAACACTCCAACAGGAGGACATTACAAACTTAAACATATATGCACTTAACATGGGGGATCCCAGTTTCATCAAACAAACACTATTAGACTTAAGGTCACAGATAACATCAAACCCAATTGTTGTGGGAGACTTCAACTCCCCAATCTCATCAATTGACAGGTTATCCCAGCAAAAACTAACAGAGTCATCTGAATTAAATGATGTCATGGAACAAATGGACCTAACAGGTATCTACAGAACATTCCATCCAAATGCTGCATGCAGAATATACATTTTTCTCAGTATCACATGGAACATTCTCTAAAATAGACCATATATTAGGACAGAAAGCAGATCTCCATAAATATAGGAAACTGGATATAATCCCTTCTATTCTATCTGACCACAATGGGATTGAACTGCAAATCAGCAACAAAACAAGCTACAGAGCATACAGAAATTCATGGAGACTAAACAGTACAGTATTGAATGATCAATGGGTCATTGAAGAAGTCAGAAAGGAAATCAATAAATTCATAGAATCGAATGATGATGACAATACAACATATCAAAACCTTTGGGACACAATGAAGGCAGTCCTAAGAGGGAAATTTATAGCTCTAAGTGCCTATGTTAAGAAATTAGAGAGGGGCTGGAGAGATGGCTTAGCGGTTAAGTGCTTGCCTGTGAAGCCTAAGGACCCTGGTTCAAGGCTCGGTTCCCCAGGTCCCACGTTAGCCAGATGCACAAGGGGGCGCACGCGTCTGGAGTTCGTTTGCAGAGGCTGGAAGCCCTGGCGCGCCCATTCTCTCTCTCTGTCTGTCGCTCTCAAGTAAATAAATAAATAAATAAATAAAAGAAATTAGAGAGTTCACAAGTAAACGATTTAATGCTTCACCTTAAGACCTTGGAAAAAGAAGAACAAGGCAAACCAAAAACCAATAGATGAGAAGAAATCATAAAGAGGGATTTCATGCCTAGTACTGAAAACCTAATCAAAAGCCTATGGCAGGGGAGGTCATGGAGCCTTAGGGGTATAAAGCCTGCTCTTGTCTGGCTAAATGCATATATTACTCTAACCAAATTGCCCTGAAAGCACTACACTTAATGCCCATACTCATATATTAATGCTCCTCTCACTTCTGGTTAGAGAAACTTCTCTTTTCAGATAGCAATGACCAGTGGGATGACCCCAAAGGCAACATAGTGCTAAGAAGAAGGGACAGAGGAAGGTCTAGCACTGAAACATTTCACACCCTCCAAGGTTCAAGGTCCATTGCTGAAGAGATGGAAGAAAGAATGTAAAAGCCAAAGGAAGGATACCACTCCTTACATACATCTGTCTGGACAGAAATTGGCCTCAATATTCAAGACCTCGCAGTGCCTAGCATACCTACACAAGACCCTCATAATAGGAGAAAAAGATGATGACAGCAAATTAAGAGAGAGACTAATGGAGAAAGGGAGGGGATATGATGGAGAGCAGAGTTATGAAGGGGAAAGTGGGGAAGGGGAGGGAAATACCATGGTTTGTTGTAAGTATAGAAGTTGTACACACACACACACACACACACACACACACACACACAATATTTTTAAACTCTACTTGCCAAAGACAGTGAGAGCTGGGGAGATACCTTGCTCCCTTTTTCCCTCCCCCATCCCTCTTCCCTTTCCCCTCCACACCTTCCCTCCTCTTCCTCCTTCTCCCCTTGCCCCTCCCTCTCCTCTTCCTCCTCCAGGTGTTTCCCCCTCCCTCACCACACACTCTCTCTCTCTAATAAATAAATAAAATATTTTTTTAAAAACCTGTGAGAGACAAATGCCAATTCACTTTGAAAGAAAGGCAAACACATGAGAATAACATCAGGCCTCTCAGCAGAGATTCCTAAAAGCCACTCGGGAGGCAGAGGTAGGTGGATCGCTGTGAGTTCAAGGCCACCCTGAGACTGCATAGTGAGTTCTAGGTCAGCCTGGACTAGTGTGAGACCCTACCTCGAAAAATAAAAAAAAGACATATTTCAAGCTCTGTAAGTAAACAAGATTATTATATTTAGCAACATTATCTTTTAAAACTGGAGAAATAAGACCTCCCAAGACAAGCCCAAACCAAAACAAGTCATGAGCACCAAACCAATCTTAAAGAAGATACTAAAAGGAATCCTACAGCCAGATGAAGAAGGAAGACAATCTTGATCATGGGAACATAGGAAAGAATTTCATAACAGGAATACATGAGGACTAAGAAATAATCTACCACATATAAAACTATAAACCAGAATATGCCTGATAACAATAGAAGAGAAAGAAATAATAATCCAACCAATCTAACAAAATTGCAGGAATGAGTAAATCTCCCTCAATAACAACATAAAAATGTAACTGGATGGGCTGGAGAGATGCTTCATCAGTTAAAGATGCTTGCTTGTAAGAATGTAACTGGTCGTAATTAAAAGATGAGGAATAGCAGATTGCTTTAGCAAGCAATATCTAGGGCTAGGATCTAGTTTAGTTGGTATAATGCTTACCTAGCTTGCACGAAGCATCGGGATCAATTCCCAGCCTCGCATAAAACTGACTGTTGGACTGGAAAGATGGCTTTATGGTTAAGACATTTGCCTACAAAGCCAAAGGACCCAGGTTTGATTCCCCAGAACCCACATAAGCCAGATGCATGAGGTGGTGCATGTGTCTAGAATTTGTTTGCAGCAGCTGGAGGCCTTGGCGTATCCATTCTCTCTCTGTCTCTGTCTCTTTCTCTCTTAAATAAATAAATAAAGCCGTGTGTAGCAGCATAGCCTTTAGTTCCTGCACTCATGAGGCAGAGGTAGAAGGATTGCTTTAAGTTCAAGGCCACCCTGAGACTACATAGTGAATTCCAGGTCAGCCTGGGCTAGAGAGAGACCCTACTTGAAAAGCCAAAACTAAATAAATAAATTTTAAAGAAAAGACTGGAGTTATATTTTTAAAATAAAATAAGTAAAATAAAACCAAATGTTCACAGGCTCATGCCTGTAATCCCAGGACTATGGAGGTGGAGGCAGAGAATCACAGGTTCAAGGTCACAGTGAGTTTGAGACCAGCCTGGAATACATAAGACCCTATCTGCCTCCGCCAAAAAATAAACAAACAACAAAACCCTCAAGATAAAACTAGTTGTCTCCAAGAAACACATCTCACTGGCCTAGACCACAGGCTAAGTATGAAAAGATGGAAGTCAACTTACCAAGTAAATGGAAACTGAAAACCAGTTGACATGACTATTCTGATATCTGATAGACTTCAAACCAAATTACAGAGGAGATTTAAAAAATGCCATTAAATATTAATAGTGGGAAGAATCCATCAAGAAGTTTTAGCAGTGCCAGGTGTGGTGGCACACACCATTAATCCCAGCACTCGGGAGGCAGGAGGATTGAGGCAAGTCTGAGGCCAGCTTGATGGTACAGTGAATTCCAGGTCAGCCTGAACTAAAGTGCAACCCTACCCTGGGGGGGAAAAACACACAAAAATAAGCTCAAACAAGTGTGCGTGCATGCATGCACGTGTGTGTGTACATAGAGGAATTGAGCACTGGGTGAACCAAATTTCATAAACAAACACTACTGAACATAAAGAGACAAAATTTAAGTCTAAATCAATAGTAGCAAGTGATTTAAATATATCCCATCCTCATCAATAGATAAACCAATCTGACCCAATAAAAGGCAATGAAAAAATTTCAGTTAGCCGGGTGTGGTGGCACACGCCTTTAATCCCAGCACTCGGGAGGCAGAGGTAGGAGGATCACAGAGAGTTCGAGGCCACCCTGAGACTACATAGTGAATTCCAGGTCAGCCTGGGCTAGAGTGAGACCTTGCCTTGAAAAACAAACAAACAAAAAATTCAGTTAAACTGCACCACAGAATAAGTATAATTAACAAACTTGCATCTAACAACTGCAGAATACATTCTTTTCAGTAGCCTATGAATCTTTTTCTAAAACAGATTTCATTCTAGGCCATAAACTAAGTCTTAACAAACACAAAAAAATCAAAACAATTTCTTGTATGTTAGCAGATAGTAGACTAACTAAAACTAGAAATTCATATCATGAGAAACTATACAAGCACATGGAGATTGAATGATACACTTTTTCCTTTATTTTTGGAGACAGGGTTTTATTTTGTAGCCCTAGCTGACTTGGTGCTAATATGTATCCCAGGCTGGCCTCATACTCATGGTAATCCTCCACCATCAGTGTTAGGATAACAAATGTGTGCCGCCACCATGCCTAACTTAAAAACACACTCGATGGTTGGGTGAGGTGGCATATGCCTTTAGATAGGAAGAACACTGAGAATTCAAGGCCAGCCTGAGACTACACAGTAAATTCCAGGTCAACCTGGGCTAGAGTGAGACTTTGTCAGGCTTGGAGAGATGGGTAGTGGTAAAGTAACTTGCTTGCAAAGCTTGATGGCCTGGGAGCATATCCCCAGTACCCACATAATGCCAAATGCACAAAGTGGTTTATGCACCTTAGTTCATTTGCAGTGGCAGATGACCCTGATGTGCCCATTCTCTTTCTTTCTCTCTCACCCTCTATCCTCCATCCCTCTCCCCACTTACAAATAAACATTAAATATTTAAAAATGTTTAAAAAAACAAGTGTAAAACAAAAGATGGGTATTGTGGTGCATGCCTTTAATCCCAGCACTCAAGAGGCAGAAGTAGGAGGACTACCCTGAGTAAAGGCCAATCTGAGACTACATAGTGAATTCTAGGTCAGCCTGAGCTAGAGTGAGACCATACCTTGAAAAAAAAGAGTACCCTTATACACTGTAGCAATGTAAATTAGCCCAGCCACTAGAGGAAATAATATGAATGTTCCTCAGGAAACTAAAAAGAGAACTACAACATAATCTAGCCACACCACTCCCGGGACTATACCAGAAGGAATCTAAGTCAGTGTACCACAGAGACACTTGTATATCCATGTTTATTTAGTACTATTCAAATAGCCACAATATGGAATGGATCTAAATGTTCATCAAAAAAGAATAGAGGGCTGGAGAGATAGCTTAGCAGTTCAGCTCTTACCTGTGAAGCCTAAGAACCCCAGTTTGAGGCTCGATTCCCCAGGACCATGATGCACAAGGGGGCACACACTTCTGGAGTTCGTTTGCAGTGGCTAGAAGCCCTGGCGCACCCATTCATTCTCTCTCTCTCTCTCTCTCTCTCTGCCTCTTCCCACCCCCCTCTCTGTCGCTCTCAAATAAATAAATAAAGATAAAACAAAACAAAAAAAGGATAGAATGACTGGTGTAGTGGCACATGCCTTTAATCCTAGCGCTTGGCATGCAGAGGTAGCAGGATCACTGTGAATTTGAGGCCACCCTGAGACTACATGGGGAAGTCCTGGTCAGCCAGGGCTAGCGTGAAACCTACCTCGAATAAACAACAAAAAGAAAATGAATAAGAATAGAAAAGCCAGGTGTGGTGTGGTGTCATACACCTTTAATCCCAGCACTTGGGAGGCATAGATAGGATCACTATGAGTTTGAGGCCACCCCGAGACAATGTAGCAAATTCCAGGTCAGCCTGGGCAAGTTAATGTGAGACTCTACCTCAGAAAACCCAACCTCCAAAAAAAGAATAGAAAAACTGGAGTTTTATTTTGCCATAGAGAAGGATGAAATTATATTACTTACAGAAAAACTGGATGGAATTGGAGATCTTGCTAACTGAAATAAGCCAAACTAATAATAACAAATATATTTCTTATCATATTTCTATCATATGTGATATACATGTGTGCTTGAAAGGGAAAGAGAAATAGAAAGAGAGAAAAAAAGTTGAAGGACTATTTGGCAGGAGAAGAAAACTAATGAGAAAGGGGAAGGAGGAAACAAGAAAAGGTAATGGGAAGGAATCAAAAGAAAACCAAATATGGTGCATTTTCTCTCATATTCAGAATGTGAAGTTAAAAAATATGTATGACATGAGCATTCAGGAGGCAGAGGTAGGAAGATTGCCGCTAGTTCAAGGACAGCCTGAGACCACATAGTGAATTCTAGGTCTGCCTGGTCTAGAGTGAGACCCTACCACAAAAAATTATATATATATGCATATGTGCGTGTGTGTATATATATACATATATATGTGAATAACATGAAAATGAGGACTATTCATGAGGAGGAAGTGTAATAGTAGGAAAGGGACAAGAGAGAGTAATGATAAGGGATAAATATGAGCAAAGTATAATGATATACATTTATGGAAAAATCATAATGAAACCAACTATTGTGTATGCCGCCTGTATTAGTTACTTTCTCATTGCTATAAAAAGATATGTGACCAGAAGCAACTTAAGGAAGGAAAAGGTTTATTTCAGTTTATGGTTCAAGGTTACAGTTCATCATGGTGGTGTTGGTATGGTATTGGGAGCATGAAGCAGAGCTGGCCACAGTGTGGTCACAGTCAGGAAGCACAGGATGAACAGGAAGTGGAGCCGGACCATCAAACCTCAAGGCCTTCCCCCAGTAACCTACTTCTTCCAACAAGGCACTGTCTTCTATTTATTTAATATTTTATTTATTTATTTGAAAGAGAGAGAGGAGCAGATAGAGAGAGAGAATGGGCACACCAGGGCCTTCGCCACTGCAAACAAACTCTAGATGTGTGTGCCCCCTTGTGCTCACCTGGGACCTGGCTTACCTGGGTCCTAGGAAATTGAACCGGGATCCTTAGGCTTCACAGGCAAACGCCTTAACCACTAAGCCATTTCACCAGCCCCATTTTTTTTTTTAATTTTTGAGGTAGGGTTTCAATCTAGCTCAGGCTGACCTGGAATTCACTATGTAGTCTCAGGGTGGCCCTGAACTCACAGCAATCCTCCTACCTCTACCTCCTGAATGCTGGGATTAAAGGGATGCACCACCATTCCCAGCTAAGGCTCTGCCTTCTAAAGTTTCCACAACTTCCCAAACAGTGCCACCAGCTGGGGGCCAAGAGTTCAAACACTAGACCTATGGAAACATTTTTCACTTAAACCATAACACTATCTAAAAAATTAATTTAAAAAACATGCCAAAAGATGAAAAATAGCTGCGTGGCTAGCATGCACAAAGCCCTGGGTTCAAACCATAGCATCACATAAAACTTGGCATGATAGCTCACATCTGTTATCCCAACAAATGGAAGATGGAAACAGGAAGATCAAAGGTTAAAGGTCATACCAACTATAGAACAATTTTCAGGCCAGCCTGGAGAACATGAAATTGTGTCTCTAAAGGGGAGCTGGAGAGATGCTTAGCAGTTAAGGCACTTGCCTGCAAAGCCAAAGGACCTTGGTTCAATTCCCCAGGACCCATGTAAGCCCTCTGAGATACAATATGGCACATGCATCTGGAATTCATTTACAGTGGCTACAGGCCCTGGTGTACTCATTCTCATTCTCTCTTTCACTCTCTCTAAAATAAATAAATAAAAATATTTTTTTAAAAAGGCAGGAGGCAAATTTTTGCTTCCTGTTCCCGCAACCTTACGCTCTGCCAGTTACAAAGGGGGGAATGCTTTTGCTAGGAGGCACAAAGAACATTCCATTGAACTGGAAGCTAAGAACTTCTCCTGGCCACTTCGGGCTGCTGATGCCCTTGAGTGAACAGGCTGAGAAAGGAGTTACAGTGATGGCAGGGGTGATTGATTCAGACTACTAGGGGGAAGTTTGACAGCTCTTCCACAAAGGAAGAGTATGTCTGGAGTGCAGATCTTTTAGGGTGTCTCTTGGTGTTACCATGCTCTGTTATGAAAGTCAATGGACAACTGCAACAACCTAATCAAGGAAGTGTGATAAATGGTCCAGATCCCTCAGGAATGAAGGCATGGGTCACCCCTCCAGGCAAAGAACCATGACCTGATGAGGTACTTGCTGAAGGTGGAGGAAATACAGAATGGGTAGTAGAAGAAGGCAGTTACAAATACCAGCTAAGGCCACGTGATCAGTTACAAAAACAAGGATTGTAATTGCCATGAGTGTTTCTGTCTTACCTTGTTACGAATGTCTATGCAGACCTATACCAATATTAAGATGGTTGTGTTCTTCCATTATTTCGGTATTAGGTCATTAATACTGATTAAGATCATATCGCTAGTTAGACACTGTTGAATTCATATTTGACCATTATATTGTAGACTGAGCGTTACTCACGGAACCTTGCTTTGTATGGGGGGAGTAGGAGATTGTACATTTCCGGTTGTACAAGGAATAGTTATACAATGTTAGACGGAGTTATGACCTTGTACAGTATTCATCTGAAAATTAAGAATAACGTAAGAAGATATGATTTGGTGTCAAGTTGACAAGGGGTGGACTTGTGATGGTTAAGTTTGTGTCAACTTGATCTGTTTAGGAATCCACAGACATTACTCATAAGTGGGTCTCTGAGGTTGCTTCTGGGAAGGATTAACTAGAGGGGAATCCTTCTTCCAGGGTGAGCCCTTCCCCCAGAGTGGGCAGCCCCTCTGGAAGGGGAGGCTTTATCAAAGGAAGCTCTGGGAAGAAAGGTATTCCCTCCCTTCCCACCTGGCTGCTGGTGTTGCTTGCTGTTTGCTGTTTTGCTGCATTCCGGTGTAGCCCAGAAACCAGCATGGACTGAAGACCAGTTATCTCTCTCTAGGACACCTCCCTTCAGTGCTGTGGCATCCAGCCTGATGGACTGAGCAGCTACTATTTTCCTTGAGTCTCAGGCCTGTAATCTGCTGTTGTTGGACTGCCATAAATTTTTACACCTAATCCAGTAAATTCCCTTTTAATACAAAAAAAAAGGCAGGGGGCTGGAGAGATGGCTTAGTGGTTAAGCACTTGCCTGTGAAGCTTAAGGATCCCCGGTTTGAACCTCAATTCCCCAGGACCCACGTTAGCCAGATGCACAAGGAAGTGCACACATCTGGAGTTCATTCATTTGCAGTGGCTGGAGGCCCTGGTGCACCCATTCTCCCTCCTTCTCTCTCTCTCTCTCTCTCTCTCTCTGCCTCTCTCAAATAAATAAATAAATAAGTACCAAAAAATTTATTTAAAAAAAGGCGGGCATGGTGGCGCATGCCTTTAATCCCAGCACTCAGGAAGCAAAGGTAGGAGGAATGCTGTGAGTTTGAGGCCACTCTGAGACTACCTAGTGAATTCAAGGTCAGCTTGAGCTAGAGTGATAAACTATCTCGAAAAATCAAACAAACATCAACAACAACAACAACAAAAATAGATGTAGCCAGGCATGGTAGCACATGCTTTAGTCCTGAAAATCACCATGGGTTCAAAGCCACCTTGAAACTACATAATGAATTCTAGGTCCGCCTGGTCTTGAGCGAAACTCTACCTGAAAAGAAAGAAAGAAAGAGAGAGAGAGAAAGAGAGAGAGGGGGGGGGGGGAAGAAAGAAAGAAAGAAAGAAAGAAAGAAAGAAAGAAAGAAAGAAAGAAAGAAAGAAAGAAATTTATGAGGGCTGAAGAGCTGGCTTATCAGTTCAGGTGCTTGCCTGAGAAGCCTGGGAACCTAGGTTCGATTTCTTAGTACCCATATAAGCCAAATGTACATGGAGGCGCATGCATCTGGAGTAGGTTTGCAGTGGTTAGAAGCCCTGGCATGCCCATTCTCTCTCTTAAGCAAATAAATAAATAAAAATAAAACATTAAAAACCTTATTTTTTTTTTAATTTTTAATTTTTTTTTCAAGGTAGGATCTCATTCTAGCTCAGGCTGACCTGGAATTCATTTTGTAGTCTCAAGATGGCCTCAAACTCACTGCGCTCTGCCTCCCAACTGCTGGAGCTAAAGGCGTGCACCACTGCACCTGGCTCAGAAACCTTTAAAAAAGATGAAAAAGAAATGACAACAGGTTAGAGAGGGAATGAGAATAGCCCTTTTAAAGAACATGACAGAAAGAGAAGAAAGGAGATAAGAATAATGGGTTAAGGAAATTATAAAGGGGAATTTTCTGTCTTTTCTGTTTGTTTTTGAGGCAAGGTTTCACTCTAACACAAGCTGACCTGGAACTCATTATGTTCAGACTGGCAATGAGCTCATGATGATCCTCCTACACCTCAGCCACCAAAGTGGCAGGATTATAGGTATGAGTCACCATGCCCAGTATTTTTTTTGCCTTTTAAAGATTATTCATGCAGGGGGCCAAGAATGTAGTTCAAGAGTAGTGTATCTGTCTAGCATGTATGAGGTTCCAGCTCTAGTGTTGGGGGAAAAAAGATTACTTATACACAGAAAAGGATTACTGCCTTTGAATTACTAATCATCACTGTGTAACTCATACATTTGCCGATGAGCTAACAAATATGCCTTGTACTCCTGACACAAATGCAATGCTCAACAAATCTACTTCCTGTTTTTTCTGTATGTATGCAGTCAATATAAGTACACAGTCTTACACAAGAAGGTACAAAAAGTAGGAAACATCACAAAGACAGTAACAGAGAACTAAAATAAGGATTTTTCTCTCACCAGTACCACCCAAAGAAAAAATTACTAGGCTTGGGTTTTACCTCAGTAGTATAGCATGACCTTACCATATGTGGGGCCATAAGTTGAATTCTCCATAGTAAAGTATTTTACCATATGTGGGGCCATAAGTTGAATTCTCCACACTAAAGTGTTTTACCATATGTGGGGCCATAAGTTGAATTCTCCACACTAAAGTATTTTTTAAGGGCTGGAGAGATGGCTTAGCTGTTAAGCACTTGCCTATGAAGCCTAAGGACCCTGGTTCAAGGCTCAATTCCCCAGGACCCAAGTTAGCCAGATAGATGCACAAGAGGGCCCACGCATCTGGAGTTCATCTGGAGTTCGTTTGCAGTGACTGGAGGTCCTGGTGTGCCCATTCTCTCTCTCTCTCTCTCTCTCGCCCTCCTTTCCTCCATCTCCCTCCTCTTGCTCTCAAATAAATAAAATAAAAATATTTTAAAAGGTGGCATACGCATTTAATCCCAGCACTTGGGAGGCAGAAGTAAGAGGATCACTGAGAGTTCGAGGACCCCTGAGACTACACAGTGAATTCCTGGTCAGCTTGGGCTAGAGTGAGACTCTTACCTCAAAAACAAAAAGAAAAAAAATGAAAAGGCACATCAGATACTGGGAGATGGCTCAGTGGTTAAACATGCCTACTTGTAAAGTCTGCCAGCCTTTGACTTGATGGCACATGTGCCTACCCTACACACAAATAAATCAATTTTCTTTAGTCCCATTCTAAAAATTTCAGCTGTAAAAATAGTAGGTATGTGCCAGGCATGGTGCCTTATGCCTTTAATCCCAGCACTCAGGAGGCAAAGGCAGGAGAATCACTCTGAGTTCGAGACCTCTCTAGTCGATCCTGAGACTACATAGTGAATTCCAGGTCAGCCTGGGCTAGAATGAGACCCTACCTTGAAAAATCAAAAGAAGAAAAAAATAAATATATAGTAAATTTATTGAGTTAGTTACCTTTTCTCTCATGTACATTAGCCATTAAATAAAGCTTTCATCCCCTTATACTACATCATCTCCCAAGTCAGTCTAAAACGGCTTCAGCTGCTCTACTTCTGAGGCCCCTTAAAAGAGATTGGACCAGAAATTTGGGGGTTTACTAAATTTTCCTGCTCTTGGTCTTTTTTTCATTTCCAAAAGTATAAAGCACATACCTACACACACCTAAAAAACCAAATGACAAAACTCATCTTAATAATATACACTGATTTGGGGGAGTGGGAAGTCCTAAAGCTAAAAGCCAACCTAGGAACTTATTACTTAATCCTGCGACTTCCACATTCTCTATTACAAATGAAAATGAAACTAGAAATAAAGATCTTGCCATATATATTTAAAGAACAAAACTAAGGCAGGAAGGCATCTAGTAATGGGGTTATTGTCAAAAGAAATGCTGGGCATGCAAATCGGCCATGAGATACACTGCTACCTTCAGGAGAGAATGCTCCTCTGAAAAAGCAAAACACAATCAGTTATTAACCAAGAACTTTCAAGTTGGTGATACAGTCCAAGGCATTTGTTATCACTCGATCAACAAAAAAAATGGTCACTTGCCAGAACCAAGAAAGTTTCACTCATTAATACCACTGACCGGCTCTTCATGCAATTCTGGAACCAGTCTTAAATCTACCCTACTAAGAGCCAAAGTTCACATCATTTGTGTTGCTTGTTGTTTTGAGACAAAGTCACAAGATGTAGCCCATAACTCCAGATTTTTCTGCCTCAGCATTTCTACCTAAAAACCGGTGTGTGCCAACTCAGCTAGCACACTATCTATTTTTTAAAATGTCACTCCCACACCTATTCTCTCAGGATCATTGACCTATTCATTCCAGAAAAACGAAATCTTGTGCCAATTATGAAGAATATGAAAGGATGAGCTGGGTGTTGGTGGTGCGTGCCTTTAACCCCAGCCTTCACGATGCAGAGGATTGCTGCGAGCTCAAGGTGGGCAGGGGTGACAGGGTGAGTTCCAGGTCAGCCAGGGCTAGAGTGGACTCTACCTCACAAACAAAACAAACTGGATCAAGATGGCGTCCGCCTAACCTCACCGCAACTTCTGGGAAGGGGAGCCAAGGAATTAAGGGGTCACTGGGTCTTTTAGGGAAAAGCAATTTCTAATACATCGCCAGTGGGAGGGTGCGGAGGGGCAAAACAGGGAGCCTGCTGATTCCCACACTCTAGGGTAACCTACCAGTCCCACAATCAGTCAAGCAGCCAGGCTACTCTTGCACTAACTGCAGGCATGGAGACCCAGGCCAGTAGTTCCAGAGCGCCCAGATGCACAACCCACCCCCCCACCCCCACTTCCATCCCTCTCCTCCACCCGCTCCATTTAGCCCCACAGCCCACAAGACGTCAGCCCCACCCTGCTCTGACCCCCCACAGATGGACCCACCCTGCTGCTCCCCCCACTCCCCAGGAGACTTTGGACCCACCCTGCTCAGCCTTGCCCCCCTAGAGACTTCAGACCCACCCTGCTCTGCCCTGACCCCCCACAAGACTTCCCCCTCACCCCCCAGGGCTTCCACCTGCCCCCCCTCACTAGACCTCAGACAGGCTCAGCCCTGCCGTGCCCCCTCCTCCCTACCTCCTGCAACCCCACCACTTCAGACCTCTGCTCAGCCCGGTCCCCCACCAGGCTTAGGACATATTTGGCCCCACTTGGTGCCCCCCCATCTGTCCAAGTAAGGCATAGTGTAACATACTTAGCAGCCAACAACCTGAAGTGATGCTCATACAAGTGCAATAGTGGCCCATAGCCATGGTGGGAAACCAACTGCTCTCAATTTGGCTGACTGATCTGTTCAGTGGAATGGACCTCATTGCTGGAGCTGTGAAACAAGTTAAAACCATATCCAAAAAAAAATGAGTCGGCTCTCCTCTATACTCCCTCTAAGCAACAATGGTTATCACATTTACTTAGGGCTAACTTTACTCTCCCATGGAGAATCTGCTTCTCTTTTTTCAGACAGATGCAGATCTTTAGGAGAGAACCATCCCATCATACCTCAAAAGGGTCCCAGCTGAAACTAAGAATAATTGGGGAAACATGCAAGAATGCTGTTTTCTTGGTGAACTGGGAACGAGTACAATGGGGAAGGAGACAGATACAGAGAACAATCAACCCTTACCAAACCAGACATCCGGAGAGACACAGGCACCCAAGATCTCAACATGGAAGCAGACCTAATATGAACCCAACATGGCTCAGGGAAATTTTTGGAAGAAGGGATGGGAAGAATGTCAGAGCCACACGTTGGGTCATGACATTTTTCTTCCTACCCAAAGCTAAAGGTTAACCCCACAATGCATGACCCATATACCCCAACAAGGGGGGGGGGTCCTTGTGGAGGGGGGAGGACAAGGAGGAGGCTAACAATGGTAACAACTTGACTGTATTCACTGACTACAATAAAAACTCCAGAAAACCAGTGGTTCTTCAGAAGACTCCTAGGAAACTCCTTAGTCCCCAGCAAGTTATTATGCAAAACTTCAAACACACAGCAGAGTACAAATAAGTTCATAGTGAACATCCCAATATTCTTCAGTGGGATTCCACATTTTACTATCCTTAATTTGTCACATATCTATCCATCTATTCACACCATAAATTTTTATAAATCCTGGAATAGTTATTAGGGGGTGGAGACAGGAGGATCAGGAGTTCACAGTCAGCCTCTGCTACCTATCTAGCTCAAGACCAGTCTGGGCTATATAAGACTTGTCCTAAACAATAAGGCTGGAGAGATGGCTTAGTGGTTAAGGCACTTGCTGGCAAAACCAAAGCACCCAGGTTCAATTTCCCAGTAGCCATGGAAAGCCAGATGCACAAGGTCATGCATGCGTCTGGAGTTCATATGTAGTGGCTAAAAGCCTTGGGGTGCCCATTCTCTCTCTCTTTCTCGCAAGTAAATAAATACATAAATATTTTAGAAATAATAAATTTGAAAAATGAGACTGTGTAAAGTATGACAAAATACACTTACTGTTGCTCCTCAAAAGTTTTCACTGATAATGTGAATTAAAAAGCACTTGGAAACCATACACACACTCTGTTCACCTCATCTTCCAATCAAAACCTATGGTTTGTCTAGGTCTTCACTATATGTACTTCTCTTAAGAGTTCTGCATGGCTCAATATCAAACATCTGTGGAGGCTCACTCAAATATCACTCAGAATTTGCTATGCCCCTACAAGGTGCTGTACTTTTTAACACACAGTATCAGCAATTTTGTTTTCAGTTTTTTACTGAACCCTACTCTCCTTGAGGGCAGGAATTTCCTTAAAGAATCCTGAGCAACCAGCCCAGTGCCCTGCAGCTAGCACTCAGTAAGGAACAAAACAAATAAATGAACTGAACTTGTTTTTACCCAGGAGGCAAGGAAGTGTTTATCTAGTTCAGTATGGAAATGACCTATTCTTTGCAAAGATTTACCTTAGAGCAATGTTGTTAATAGCATGAACTGTGGAGCCAGACTGCATAATCATGAACCCCAGAATTACAGCTCTACCATGTATCTTTGGTCAAGTTTATAAAGCTTCCAGTGACTGAATTATTCCATTAGAAAAACAATACAGCTATCATAGGCTATTGTGAGTCGCTCATGAGACAATAATTTAAAAAAAAAAAAAACACCAAAGGGCTACAGGTACATTCACCAACTCAGCAAAGGAGTGGAGAGGGGAGAAGGGAGGGGGAGGAGAGAAAGGAGGGAAGGAAGGGAGAAAAGAGGAAAGGAAGGGAGAAGGGAGGGAAGGAAGGGAGAAAGGATGGAGGGAGGGGAAAAGGGAGGAAGGCGAGAAGGGGGAGGGAGGGAAGAAGAAAAAAGGAGAGGAGGATGGGGAAGAGGGAAAAAGGAAAAGAAAAACCTGCCCCACCAATAGTTATCACTATTGTCAGTAGTAAAACCACTGTTAAAAAGGTAAAAATGGGTAAAAAATGGGAAGCAGCAATGAAAACAAAGTGGAAAGAATGACTGTAAATAATCTGCCTTAAAATATTTAAGGCCAGGGCTGGAGAGATGGCTTAGCAGTTAAGCGCTTGCCTGTGAAGCCTAAGGACCCCGGTTCGAGGCTCAGTTCCCCAGGTCCCACGTTAGCCAGATGCACAAGGGGGCACACACATCTGGAGTTTGTTTGCATTGGTTGAAGGACCTGGTGCACCCATTCTCTCTCTCTCTCTGCCTCTTTCTCTGTCTGTTGCTCTCAAATAAATAAAACATTTTTTTTAAATACTCAGGGCAAGCACGTATTTACTTTTTTATATTTATGTTAGCTAAGGATTAGGCTTTTGTCTACATGCTGCTAGCAACTGAACGTAGGGCCTTCTGCTTGGTAAGCACCCTGCCACTGAGCTATGTCCTCAGCCTATTACTGGATTTTAAATTTGAAATAGCTATACTCCATCCAGCATACTAAGAATCTATCATAGGGCTGGAGAGATGGCTTAGCGGTTAGGCGCTTGCCTGTGAAGCCTAAGGACCCCGGTTCGAGGCTCGGTTCCCCAGGTCCCACGTTAGCCAGATGCACAAGGGGGGACACGCGTCTGGAGTTCGTTTGCAGAGGCTGGAAGCCCTGGCGCGCCCATTCTCTCTCTCTCCCTCTATCTGTCTTTCTCTCTCTGTCGCTCTCAAATAAATAAATAAATAAAAATTAAAAAAAAAGAATCTATCATAGCCATACTCTAGCAACATGCTGTAACTATTATAAGCCTCTGTGTTGTCTCTCAGCTGAGCTTTCTTTCCTTACTACTCAAGCAGCCATTACACTAGTCTTTAAAGGCCAAAAATCTCCATCCTAAGAGGAGGTTCCCAAGAACCTTGGTTGGGGATTGGGTCTGCAGTTTTGTCCTAGCTCACCCTGTACTTCTTTTCATTTTCTTCTTCCTGCCTACCTCCCTACTTCTCATGCCTTGCTATTCCCTACACGTAGGAACTTGAAACCTACGAATATGGGAGTAATGGCAGTGGTGCCAAGAACTGGGGATGCTGCCAAAGTTTTCTCCAAGCTCCATATGCAGTGATCCAACTACATGCAGACTGGACTTAACTGCCCATGGTGCCTCACACTTAGTATATTCCCTTCTGCTTCTGCTCATTTTCTTCCCACTTAAAACCACCACCTCAAAAACTGATACACTGTAATCTCACCCATTCTTGAAGATTTGGGTGCAGATTCAGGAGTCTGCCCTGTCCATTTCGGTGCAGATCTATTCCCTCTCAGCCACACAAACAGGCACTATACTCACTGTCTGTACCCATAAAGCATAGTTTATAGCACATTTTTGCCATTAAATAAATGTTCCTTATGTATATACTTGATTTTCCAAGTGCAGGAATGGCGCCTCACATGTCTTTGAAATGCCTTATTCTCTACATGAGTTAATAATTGCTGAATAATGGCGGAATCAGTGGGTTTATTGTTTGATCAGGTAAAGGCTTGAGAAGATAAAAGCATGCTGAAATGAAAAAGACTGAATGGATAAATGGGGAAAAACTACAGCACCGAGCCAAAATGGAGGGAAATGTAAGTGTTCAATTGACACCTGTTTAACTGATGTGCTATGATCTTGGAAAGAGCTGGAAGAGTGATGTCAACTGGAAAATGCAGAGAAGGGGTATTTCAGTTTGAGGAAGATAGCAGGAGAAAGGTGAGGCCCCAAAGAATTTTTGAGTCAATTCTGCCCCAAACAATGGGTTACCTGGATA
Source organism: Jaculus jaculus (assembly GCF_020740685.1). NCBI lineage: Eukaryota > Metazoa > Chordata > Mammalia > Rodentia > Dipodidae > Jaculus > Jaculus jaculus. The sequence goes on along the minus strand of NC_059125.1, from coordinate 55,119,063 downwards.
TGTAAAGTAGCTACTAACTGGGATGGCATGGAATGAGATGTGGTCATGGGAGAGTATTAGTCAGGGGCTATAGGAAGCGGGGGACAGGTAGATAAAATGGACAAGAATAGTTAGGCAACCAGGTTAGCTGATTGGGTGGGTGGGGGGCTAGATCGGAGACAGAAAAATTGGCGATTAGGTGTTTAGTCCTGAGGGAATAGAAGTGAAGCAATTTGTTTAAAATTAGGCGCCTCCCTCACCTTGACCCGGAAGCGGATGAGTGCTAGCCTCACGCAGTGGCTCAGGCAGGCAGGTGGCAGGAACCAGGCCCGCGGTGGAGGGGTGCCCTTGTTGCCCACGTGTCCCACGATCAGTTGCGCTGTCTGCCGCTCCGCCTGGCACCGACGGCCCCACTCGGCCAGTCGGTCCTTGCCCAGGCCCCCAGGGAACATGACCACCAGCTCCAGGCCGTCGCCGCCGGGATAGGCACAAGCCTGGCACAGTGCTGACAAGTAGCCCAGCATGGCGTTCCATTGGCCGCCACAAACCCAGTCCGTCTGGTAGCCGCCATAGAGCCGTGGCAGCGCCGAGCCCGCGTCTACCAGCACCCGGGCCCCGGGCAGCGAAGGGGGCGGCGGCGGCGGCGGCGGCGGCGGATGCAGCCCGGGCTGCGCCTGGCCATGGTGGTGGAAGTGGTGAGCTGGGTGGTGGTGCCGGGCTGGCCCCGCGCCCCCGGAGTAGGCACCAAAGGCAGCGGAGGCGAGCGGCGGTTGCAGAGGAGCAGAGCCCCTGATGACGCGTGGAGCCCCGGGCGCTAGGGCTGCCGACGGTGGCAGCTGGCGGTGCAGGTGCTGCTGCTGCTGCTGCTGCTGCTGGCGCGAAACGGTGCGCGCAAGTTTGAGAAGGTCCACGGGCACCACGGCCCCGGGACAGCGCTTCTCCAGGAACTCTTGGAAGCCCTGGACGCCCATGCTTCCTCGGCGGGCAGACGAAACAGCGGCTGCGCGAGCAGACCAGGCGGCGAACCCCGCGCGAAGCTGGAGGCGGGCGCGTGCGCACTCCGCGGGGGGCGAGGGGGCGGGGAAAGTATTCCCGAGGGGAGAGGTGCGGGAAGTGGGGCGGGGAGGGGAGGAGTTTGGATACAGATTGGATGAGGGTGGAGAGGAGGGGTGAGGCTGACCAGACTCAGGAGAGGCTGGGAAGATAAAAGTCGTAGTAATTTCTCTCTCTCTCTTTTTTTTCTTCTCCCGCTGCAGCGCCTCACCGTTTCAAAGGGGGCAAAACCTCTTCCATCCACTTCCAGGAGCCATGTTGTCTTGTCTTTTCTATGATACCCTCTTCCTAGCTGGAGGAGGGGAGTGGGGCGGGGCAGATAGGCATCCTGGAACTTGTAGTCTTCTATCATATGGTCTCGGTTTGCAGTGGAGGAACAAGACTACTTCGCAGGTCATGCCTTGCATGTTCGCAGGGTCACCAGGGGCGGGGCATGAAGATGTGTGTTTAGGATTTGCCCTCCAGCTCCTTGCATCCCACCATGTTGCCTCAGATTATTTACTGCCATTCTCAGGAAAAGGAATCTAGGGGAAGGAGTGATACATCATGGGAAAGGAAGTACAATGGATTGACTGAATTTGGCTGAAGCGAGCTAAAATTTCCTGAAGGAGAATTTCCTTTCCATGGGAAAAAAAAAATATGCCTAGCTTTAAAAAAATGTTTACTGGGTGCTGGAAAGATAGTTCAGTGGTTAAGGTACTTGCTTGCAAAGCCTGAAGGCCTGAGGTTCAATTCCCCAGGACTCATTTAAAGCCAAATGCACAAAATGGTGTATGCATCTGGCGTTCATTTGCAGAAGCAAGAGGCCGTGGCAAGCCCATTCTCTTTCTCTATTTCTCTTTCTCCCTCCCCCCCTCAATAAATAAAAAGATTAAAAATATATTTATGTGTGTATTTAAGAGAGAATGAAACTGAATATGGGCATACTAGGGCCTTCTGCCACTGCAAACAAACTCCAGACGTGTGTGCATCTGGCTTTACGTGGGTGCTGGGCAATCAAAACCAGGATGCCAGGGCTAGAGAGATGGCTTAGTTGTTAAGCGCTTGCCTGTGAAGCCTAAGAACCCCAGTTCGAGGCTTGATTCCCCAGGACCCCCATTAGTCAGATGTGTAAAGGGGCTCACGCATTTGCAGTGGCTGGAGGCCCTGATGCGCCCATTCTCTCTCTCCCTGCTTTTTTCTCTGTCTGTCACTCTCAAATAAATTTAAAAAATGAACAAAAAAGAGAGAAAAAAACAGGCTGCCAGGCTTTGTAAGCAAGCACCATTAACCATTGAGCAATCTCCCCAGCCCCATGCATAGCTTTTCAATGAATGAGTAAAATCACACGTGACATAAAAAACAACCACCCCTATTTCTATACCAAGCCACTGTATGTCATTGAAGAGTTCTTGCCCGTTAGGAATGACAAGACAGGCTAAATGAAATAGAATACACCTTGCCCATTGTACCTTGAGTCAGGGAGATAAGTGCCCTCACACTAATAAAGTATAAGTACCTTTATTTTAAAATTTTATTATTTCATGTATTTATTTGAGAGAGAAAGTAGATACAGAATGGGGGTGCCAGGGCCTCTAGCCACTGCAAACGAAATCCAGATGCATGTGCCACCTTGTGAGTCTGGCTTATGTGGGTACTGGGGAATCAAACCAGGGTCCTTAGGTTTCGCAGGCAAGCATCTTAACTACTAAGCCATCTCTCCAGCTCACAAGTACCTTTTTGATACTCACTGAGCCATGTCCTATGGTTAGGGCCTCTGTTTTCACACATCGTGAATCTGACTGTGTGGGAGCTCTTCAAAATAGCTATAAGAACACTAATTTCGGGCTGGAAAGATGGCTTAGTGGTTAAGCGCTTGCCTGTGAAGCCTAAGGACCCCGGTTCAAGGCTCGGTTCCCCAGGTCCCACGTTAACCAGATGCACAAGGGGGCGCACGCGTCTGGAATTCATTTGCAGTGGCTGGAAGCCCTGGCACGCCCATTGTCTCTCTCTCTCCCCCTATCTGCCTCTTTTTCTCTCTGTTACTCTCAAATAAATAAATAAAAATGAACAAATTATCTTTAAAAAAAAAGAACACTAATTTCATCACACTTTTAAAAAATCTGTTTTCAGCATGCATCTCCAATGAACCCCATAAAGTATCTGTCTTCTGTGTGGATTTTAGAGCCCATTCCATCAGGAATACAGCAGAAAACAAGATGTTAAGTGGAGAGTAAAGACACGTGTTGGAATTTACTGGGTGGTAGATATAATGGCAGGCAGAATACAAAAGTGCAGCACCCAAGAGTGATCTACATGGATGATGGATTAAAAACCATCTTTTAGGATGGAAATGAAAAATAACTGCTTATAGCATAAAGGAATTTGTCATAAGACAAATTGGTATTGAAAGACCCAGAAACCAGACTGGTGCCATGACAGGCTTCAGTAAGGCGCTACCCGGGCTAGGCCTAAGTTTCAAATTTCCGCTTAGGCAGAGGACCTGAGTCAGCCCCTAGCCATATCCAGGCATGCCCAAGACTTGTCCCTTCTGCCTTTCTGCCCCAGCCAATCAAAAAGAATACAAGTACAGTTACTGTTTAAACCAACCAATCAGGTAACTGCCCCCTACTTCTTTGTTCAAATACCTATTAAAAAAAAAAACAAACCTGCCCCCTGCTACTCAGGGCTCTTGTACAGATCCACTGCGTTGGTGAAGTCAAGAGTCCCAGTTAAAGCCCGAAATAAAGCTCCTTGCCTTTGCATGCATGTTTGGTTCTCCTTGGTGGTCACTGGGGGTGCTGAGAACTGGGTGTAACAGTATTGGACAAGCCAGAATGACAACAAATAGGAAGAAGGTGAGATAGTACACATAAGAAACTCTTAAAAAGCAGTTATGAGCTGTGGAGGTGGCTCACCACTTAATGTGCTTGACTACAAAACCTAATGACCTCAGTTCAATTTCCTAGTACCCATGTGTGGTAGTTTGAATAGATGGCCCCCAATATATTCAGTGTTTTATTAGTTTGTAGTTTACATCTGTAGCCACCTGCCTGGAGGTGGTGTCATTGGGTGGATCTTAGGATCCAGTCCTAAGGTGTGGTGGTGGGTTTGAAATTCCAATGCAAAGATATGTAAAGTGCCTAGTTGTATCTGGAGTTCCTGAAGTGAGCTGTGTGATTTTTGGCTCCTGGGCTTGTTGCTCCTCTCTCTTTTTTTCTGCTTGGTCCTGTGAAAGCAGGCCAGCTTCTTCTGCCACTATGGATCTTCCCTAGATCTGTAAACTTCAATAAATATACCTTCCTCCATAACTGTGCCTGGTCTGGAAGTTCATCTCAGCAAAACTGAAGCTGTCTGCTACACCATGTAAAGCCAGATGCACAAGATGGCACCTGCATCTGGAGTTCATTTGCAGTGTCTAGAGGCCCTAGAGCACCCATTCTTTCCCTCCCTCTCTCCCACGCATGGTGGCACACACCTCTATCCACAGCACTCAGGAGGCAGAGGTAGAAGGATGGCTGTGAGTTGAGGCCAGCCTAAGACTACATAGTGAATACCAGGTCAGTCTGGACTGGAGTGAGACCTTACCTCAAAAAACCAAGCAATTGCCAATGTGGTGGCGCATGCCTTTAATCCCAGCACGGGAGGCAGAAGTAGGAGGATTGCTGTGAGTTCGAGGCCACCCTGAGACTACATAGTGAAGTCCAGGTCAGCCTGGGCTAGAGTGAGACCCTACCTTGAAAAACCAAAAAAAAAAATTAAATTAAAAATAAATAAAATTTAAAAACCAAGCAATTGGTGTTGGAGAGATGGCTTTCCACTTACGGCACTTGCTTGCAAAGCCAAAGGACTCATGTTTGATTCCCCAGTACCCATGCGTCCTTTGTTCAAAGAGGGCCTTGCTTTAAAAATGACTTCATGCTTTCCTTATCTGTTGCAGGTAATAAGTGTTTCTATATACTCTTATGTCTTTGTTATGTTTGTTTTAGGTTTGGACTCACCAAGAGGTGAACCACTGTTTTGTCCAAAAAGACTAATCCAGAAATAAAGAGTGACCTTAAATATGTACAGCTGACAGAAATGGGTATTCTCTACCATCAGTTGATGGGTAGGTAGTTAGGATGCTGTACTATGTGGCTGTACTATATGGCAGTTACTGCTCCTAGGATTGAAAAGAGAAAGTTCTAGGCACATTGCTCAATGGTAGAATACTTACCCAGCTTCTGTTCTCTAGCACCAAAAAGAAAAGCAAAACAAACCAGAATTAAATTCCTGCTTATTTTTTTAATTTCTTTATTTACAATTAGAGAGACAGAAAGATAAAGTGTGTGGTTGTGTCAGGGCCTCTTGGCACTACAAACAAACTCCAGACACATGCGCCACTTCATGCATCTAGCTTTACATGGGCGCTGTAGAATCAAACCTGGGCCATCAGGGTTTGCAAGCAAATGCCTTTAACAGCTGAGTCATCTCTCCAAATACTATTTCTGTTTATTATCAAAATATCTGCAATTGTGGAGGGCCAGCTGGTTTTGACACTTGCTGACTTGTAGCAGAATTCCAAGTCCTACTTCAAAGATTTCAGATTAGGAAACAAGCATCAATGAGATTTACCTGTATATGCTTACTAAGTAGTTCTGTTCACCACCTCCCCAAAATGTGATTATATCTCCTGCAAATGCATTTAATTGAAATGCAAGAAAGAAGGGTTAAATGGAACATCTCCAGAGCAAGTCACGTAAGGTAGGTTTCACAGTATTGAACTCACCACACTATCTCCTATTGGAACTCTGACTCAAAAGACCTTCAGCAGAATGGCAAGGAGAAGGAGCCCAAGCCCATAAGTAGAGTGCTAATAAATAGAAACTATAACAGGATTATCTACCAGGCGTGTTTAACCTGTAGCTCTTGGGATGAAGACAGCCCTCATGGCCTACATTAGCTATGAATGCAGCCCAATGCAAAATTGTAAACTTGCTTAAAACATTATGAGATTTTTCTTTTCTTTTTTGGGTTTTTTAATTTTTTTGTTTATTTCTATTTATTTATTTGAGAGTAACAGAGAGGAGAGAGAGAGAGAGAGAATGGGCACACCAGGGCTTCCAGCCACTGCAAACGAGCTCCAGATGTGTACGCCCCTTGTGCATCTGGCTAACGTGGGTCCTGGGGAATCGATCCTTGAACCGGGATCCTTAAGCTTCACAGGCAAGTGCTTAGCAGCTAAGCCATCTCTCCAGCCCACAAATTTGTTGAAACATGATTGCACAGTTCTTAAGCATGAATTTTGTAGATAACATTGGTTTGGAATGCCAAAAGGTTGGAGCTGAGCGTGGTGGCACACACCTTTAATCCCAGCACTCAGGAGGCAGAAGTAGGAGGATCGCCATGTGTTTGAGGCCAGCCTGGGAACTACAGAGTAAATTACAGGTCAGCCAAAGCTACAAAGAGACCTACCTAAAAACAAACATAAAAGAACACAAAGCTGGGTATGGTGGTGCACACCTGTAATCCCAGCACTTGGGAGGCAGCGGTAGGAGGGTCACCGTGAGTTCAAGGTCACCTGGAGACTACATAGTGAATTCCAGGTCAGCCTGGACTAGAGTGAGACCCTACACCGAAAAAAAAAAAAAAAAAAAAAGAAAGAACAAAAAGTTTTGGCATGCCTGGTAGGCTATAAATGGTAGAAAATTTGCAAGGCCCTGGGTTCCACTCCCAGCACTGAAAACAAAAGGAAAGGAAGAAAAAGGAGACTAATTAAGATTCTTAACACTTGTTATTGCTGAGCCCTTCTCATGAAATCAACGGGCAGTCCAATAAAGATTTAAAGAAATTTTATCACTAGAAAATCAAATTAGTGAATTGGGATCATTATTTATTAGCCAGAGCAGTGATTCTCAAAAGGATCTATAAAATTATCAACACCAGGCTAGAGAGATGGCTTAGCGGTTGAGGCACTTGCCTGCAAAAGCAAAGAACCAATGGTAGGTTCTCCAGTACTCACGTAAAGCCAGATGCACAAGGTGGCACATGTGTCTGGAGTTCGCTTGTAGTAGCTAGAGACCCTGACAGGTCTATTCTCTCTCCCTCTCTCTCTAGTAAATAATTTTTTTTAATTTTTTTGTTCATTTTTATTTATTTATTTGAGAGTGGCAGAGAGAGAAAGAGGTAGATAGAGAGAATGGGCACACCAGGGCTTCCAGCCACTGCAAAAAAACTCCAGACACGTGTCCCCCCTTGTGCATCTGGGTAACGTGGGTCCTGGAGAATCGAGCCTTGAACCGGGGTCCTTAGGCTTCACAGGCAAGCGCTTAACCGCTAAACCATCTCTCCAGCCCTGTTTTGTTTTTTGAGGTAGGGTCTCACTCTAGCTCATGCGGACCTGGAATTCACTATGTAGTCTCAGGGTGGCCTTAAAATATTTTTTAAAAAGTATCAACACCTGAGCTTGAGAGATAGCCTAGTGGTTAAACGCTTGCCTGTGAAGCCAAAGGACTGTGGTTCAAGGCTCAATTCCCCAGGACCCACGTTAGCCAGATGCACAAGGGGGCGCACGTGTCTTTCTGGAGTTTGTCTGCAGTGGCTGGAAGCCCTGGCGTGCCCATTCTGTCCCTCTCTCTCTCTGCCTCTTTTTTTCTCTCTCTCTGTCTGTCGCTTTCAAATAAATAAATAAAAATAAACAAAAAAAAAATTTTAGAAGTATCAATACCTGGGCTGGAGAGATGGCTTAGCAGTTAGGCGCTTGCCTGTGAAGCCTAAGGTCCCCGGTTCGAGGCTCGATTCCCCAGGACCCATGTTAGCCAGATGCACAAGGGGGCACACACATCTGGAGGTCATTTGCAGTGGCGGGAGGCCCTGGCGCGCCCATTCTCTTTCTCTCCCTCTTACTCTCTCTCTGTCTGTTGCTCTCAAATAAATAAATAAAAAAATTTTTAAAGTATCAACACCTGCAAACTATTCTAAATATGATTTACTCATGCCTCACCCTAAAATCTCAGTATCCAAAACACTGAGTGTGGGGCCAGCAATCTGTGGTTTAGGTAGTGTCAAAGTTAAACAAGGCCAGATATAAGCTAAAGCTAGTTGGTAGAGTTTATTCAGTAACTAAGAACAGTAGGGGAAAGAGCTGAGTCATGTTCTGACTTAAACAAAGATGAGTGGGAGAATGAGGAAATAGGAGGAGGGAGTAAATGGAAATATCGGGGAAGTAAAAATGAACTGCAGAAGACCTGATCACTGCAAATGTGACTAGGAAAGATGTGCATGCTGGCTGGCAATTACTTAAGTTACATTTTTGTTCTACTATCAACCTGGAAACAGAAGTTATATATTGATGATTACATCTCCAAGAAGGTCCTTGGGAAAGATACTCTTGTGTTGAAGGAAAGACATACATGTCTTTAAGGATCAGAGGGAGAACTGGCAATTATAAACCCTTTTAGTAAATGCTATAAGAGGGGCTGAGGAGATAATGCAGTGGGTAAAGTGCTTGCCTTGCAAGCATGATGACCTGTGTTCCAACTCCACTACCCTAATTCACATGTAAAAAGGCTGGGTACAGTACATTTGCTAGGGAGACAGAGATGGGCAGATTCCAGGACCCACTGGCCATCATATTGGAACCCTGATCCAAAAGACCTTCAGCAGAATGGCAAGGAGAAGAAGCCTAAGCCAGTCTAGCTTAATCAGTGAGCCTCAGGCCAATGAGAGACCCTGTTTCATGGGCATTGGACAAGTGATTGTTTCTTTTTTAATTTTATGTATGTATTTATTTGCAAGCAGAGAGAGAGAGAGAGAAAGAGAGAGAGACTGGGCATGTCAGGGCCTCTAGCCACTGCAAGCAAACTCCAAGTGCATGTGCCACTCTGGCTTTAATGGATAGTGGGGAATTTAAACTGGGTCCTTGCTTTGCAGGCAAGCACCTTAACTACTAAGCCATCTCTCCATCCTTTAAAGATCCCTTCTTGTAGCCAGGCCTGGTGACGCATGCCTTTAATCCCAGCACTCAAGGCAGAGGTAGGAGGACTGCCATGAGTTTGAGGCCACTTTGAGACTACAGAGTAATTTCCAGGTCAGCCTGAGCTAGAGTGAGACCCTACCTCAAAAAACCGGAAAAAAATCCCTTCTTGCTAAAGCTTGTTCAAGTAGACTATCTTTGCCGGGTATGATGGCTCATATCTGTAATTCTAGTATTCTGGAGACTGAGGAGGGTGATCATTGTGACTTTGAAGCTAGCATGTCTATAGAATGAGTTCTGGCTCAGTCTGGGATAGAATGAGACCCTGCCTCAAAAACAATGGTGGCGCACACCTTTAATCCTAGCACTTGGGAGCAGAGGTAAGAGGATCACCATGAGTTTGAGACCACCCTGAGACTACATAGTGAATTCCAGGTCAGCCTGAGCTAGAGCAAAACCCTACATCAAAAAAAAAAAAAAAAAAAAGAAAGCTGGGTGTGGTGGCACATGCCTTTAATCCCAGCACTCGGGAGGCAGAGATAGGAGGACTGCCATAAGTTCAAGGCCATGCTGAGACTACATATTGAATTCCAGGTCAGCCTGAGCTAGAGTGAGACCTTACCTCAAAAAACAAAACAAAACAAAACAAAACAAAACAAAATAATAATAATGGTTGTCTTATGGTGCAATAGTGGCACATCTCCTATGGGGGAAACCAACCACCCTCTAATTTGACTGGAGGCCCATTCCATGGGAGGGAATACATCCCTGATACTGAAAACCTACAACAGGGGTAGTCATGAGCCCTACAGGTATAATGTCTGCTGGTGTCTGGCTAAATGTATATAATATGTTCACCAGACTGCCCAGTAAGCACTTCCACTTAATGTTCATACCCATAAATTAATGCTACTTTCACTTTTGGTTAGAGAAGCTTCTCTTTTCAGATGTCTGTGACCTTGGGATGACTCAGAAGGCCCCATGGTGCTGAGAAGAAGTGACAGAGGAGTGTTCGGCACTGAAATATCTCTATCACACTTTCCAAGGCTCAGGGTCCATTGCAGAAGAGGTGGTGGAAGGACTGTAAGAGCCAAATGAGGGGTAGGACTCCTTACAACATACTCTTCCAGCTGGGTATGGTGGCACACACCTTTAATCCCAGCACTCAGGAGGCAGAGGTAGGAGGATTGCCATGAGTTCGAGGCCACCCTGAGACTACATAGTGAATTCCAGGTCATTCTGGGCTAGAGTGGGACCTTACCTTGGAAAAAAATAAGGTAGTCCTTCAGACACAAAATGGCCTGGATATCCATGACCTCACAGTGCCTGACACTACCTACAAAAGACCATCATAAAAGAAGGAAAAGATGATGACATCAAAATAAAAGGTAGACTGATTGAGAGGGGGGAGGGGATATAATTGGGAATGAAGTTTCAAAGGGGAAAGGGGGGGGGTGAGGGAATTACCATGGGATATGGTTTAAAACATAGAATTTGTCAATACAAAATAAAAAAATAATGGTTGTCTTGATTTAAACACAGAGTCCTGGGGTTGGAGTGATAGCTTAGCGGTTAAGGTACTTGCCTGGGAAGCCTAGGGACCCAGGTTTGATTCCGCAGTATCCATGCAAGCCAGATGCACAAGGTGGCACATGCATCTAAATTTTGTTTGCAGTGGCTAGAGGCCCTAGTGTGTTTATTCTTTCTCTCTACCTGCCTCTCTCTCTCTTGCTCTCAAATAAATAAATAAATAAAACATTTAAAAATACAACTCTTTTTTAATTTTTTTAAATTTATTTGAGAGTGACAGAGAGAGAAAGAGGCAGAGAGAGAGAGAGAGAGAGAGAGAGAGAGAGAGAGAGAGAATGGGTACACCAGGGCCTCCAGCCACTGAGAACGAAGTCCAGATGCATGTGCCACCTTGTGCATCTGGCTAACGTGGGTCCTGGGGAAATGAGCCTCGAACTGGGGTCCTTAGGCTTCCCAGGCAAGAATTTAACCGCTAAGCCATCTATCCAGCCCCTAAAATATAACTCTTTACAATGCAACCATCCAGTCAGAAATTGATCTTGACATCCACGACCTTGCAGTGCCTAGCAAATCCTTCACAAGACCCTCATAATAGGAGGAAAAGATGATGATATCAAAATAAAAGAAATACTAATGGACTGAGGGAGGGGGTATGATGGAGAGCAGAGTTTGTAAGGGGAAGAGGGGGAAGGGAGCGAATTATCATGGTTTATTGTCTATAAGTATAGAAGTTGTCAATAAAAATATACATTAAAGGGCTGGAGAAGTGGCTTAGTGGTTAAGCACTTGCCTGTGAAGCCTGAGGACCCCAGTTCGAGGCTCAGTTCCCCAGGACCCACGTTAGCCAGATGCACAAGGGGGCGCACGCATCTGGAGTTCGTTCGCAGTGGCTGGAGGCCCTGGCGCGCCCATTCTCTCTCTCTCTTTCTCTCTGCCTCTTACTCTGTCTGTCTGTTGCTCTCAAATAAATAAAAATAAAAAATTAAATATATATATATATATAATATACGTTGAAAATCATTTATTTTTATTTTTTTGTTTTTAAAGGTAGGATCTCACTCTAGCTCAGGCTGACTTGGAATTCACTATGTCGTCTCAGGGTGGCCTTGAACTCACAGTGATCCTCTGACCTCTGCCTCCCAAGTGCTGGGATTAAAGGTGTGCACCACCATACCCGGCTTAAAAAATTTTAAAAATAGTTCTAACAGACATATACAATCTAGGAGACATATACAATCTAGGAGAAACTGCAGTGGGCATAGTCCATGGATAAGGTAAAGATCACAGAAGCCAAAGTCTCAAAAGTAGGTAGTAGATGCCACAGAGTAGTGTTTCAGAGTGTGTTCTTTGGAACCAATATCTGGGGTTCCAATACCAGTTAATCTCCTTATTAGCAGCATACCTTTAACAAATGGTCTACATTCTTGAACTCTTACTGTACCTATAGAGATTCATTAATCACATGTGGAAGAATGAATCTAGACCCCTTTCTCTCACCTCTGCACAGAATCAACTCCAAATCCATCAAGGACCTCAGCATAAGACCTGAAACTCTAAAATGCCATAAGAGAGCACAAACTTACATAGGGCTCATGGTAATTGCAGCTTCTAAGAGTTCAAGAAAGCAAAGGCTGTGTCATGCTTAAGGATAGGATTTCACAAGGGATCACTAGCATTCTAACTGGCACAATAAGCAACTCAAAAATGTTACCTGGGACTGGAGAGATGGCTTAGCTGTTAAGGGCTTGCCTGTGAAGCCTAAGGACCCCAGTTCGAGGCTCAATTCCACAGGACCCACTTAGCCAGATGCACAAGGGGGCGCACGTGTCTGGAGTTTGTTTGCAGTGGCTGGAGGCCCTGGTGCGCCCATACTCTCTCTATCTGCCTCTTTCTCTCTCTCTGTCTGTTGCTCTCAAATAAATAAATAAAATAAACAAAAAAAAATTTAAAAAAAAGGTTACCTGTTATTAAGGGGAAAGGCGCATGAAGATATTAGATGGAGAGATCACATGACAGTCAGTCTACTGTCATCTTACCAAAGTAGTAACCAGCTGTTCTTTTCTGACAGGGACCCACTTAGCTTTCCCTTTTTGCCCAAATTCTTGAGACCTATTTGAAAGATTATAAAGTCATATAGTTATAGGAAACAATTCATCATGTAAGGCAGGAAGTTAGCTCTAGATAGGGCTGAAAACAGGATGAAAAAATAATGGTTATCCTTTGGCCACAGAAGCTTCTTCTTTCAGACGGCAATGACTCCTGGAGAGACCCAACGCTCAGTTAAACTGTTAAGAAGTGACAGTTGAGAGCCGGACATGGTGGCGCACGCCTTTAATCCCAGCACTTGGGAGGCAGAGGTAAGAAGATCACTATGAATTCGAGGCCATCCTGAGACTACATAGTGAATTCCAGGTCAGCCTGGGCTAGAGACAGATCCTACCTTAAAAAAAAGTGACAGTTGAATGTTCAGCACTGAGAGACATCTCTGTCACACTCTCCAAGGCTCAAGGAACATTGTACAAAAGGGGCGGAAAGAATATAAGAGTCACTTCCACTTAAGATGGCGGCATAGAAACCATGCCAAAGCAGCCTAGGGGAAAAACCCAGAGAAAACCAGCAAAATACACACTTTTACTAAAAAGTGAGGTGTATGAGAAATTAAAATGGCAGCAGAGAAGTAGGAGAGTCCCAGAGTATCCAGAGCCCACACGGGCAGGCCCAAGCGCAGCGGTGCCCCGGCTCCTGCAGTGGAAGCGGAGGTGGAAGCCGAGGCTCCGACTCCAGCTCCAGCAGCAACAGGAGTGGGTCCAGCACTGGCAACAATGGCTCATCCAGCGGCAGCAGCAGCTCCAGCAGTGGCAGCTATAACAGCGGCAGTGGCGGACCCAGCAGTGGCAGCTTCAGCAGCAGCAGTGGCGGGTCCAGCAGTGGCAGCTTCAGCAGCAGCAGTGGTGGACCCAACAACGGCAGCTTCAGCAGCAGCAGCAGCGGTTCCAGCAGCAAGGGTGCCCATCTGCAGGGCCACAGTTGCCAGGCTCAGTTTGCCCCACAGGAAAAGCCGGTGCCCAGCTCCAGAAAACAGAACAGTGGTCCAACAACCCAGCCAGCCTACTTGACTGAGACCAAAATCATCCAAAAAGTTAACTGGGATTGCACCAGGGAAGGGTCTCACTTGGTCACAACCTGACTTGGATCCCTCAACAGACCAGAAATCTTAACCTCATTGTTGATAGAGGATCTGGTTGTTATAACACCTACTCTCGCATAAATATTCAGTGCTATTGTTGATTAAATGGGTACAGTGTTTAGTTAAATTTTAGAATCTACCTGTATTTTGTTCCACTCAGCCTACTTGAATACTCCCATAGCAGGCAAACTCAACCCCTAGGAACACTTTTCTAGATACTCTGAGAGTGTTAAGAGCCACACCTAACATCTTAATCTCCTACAATGAAGATATATAACATCAGATCAATTGATACAGCTAAGAATACCCAGATAACTAGAAAATCCAAGTATTAACTTAATCCAAGATGCAAAAATATATACATTATAACACAAGAAATACCAAAAATCAAGACAATATAAATCCACCAAAAAGTATTAATGCATCAGAGATGACCTCCAGTGAAAACGAGTTGGAGGAAATGCCTGAGAAAGATTTCAAAAGAATGATTGTAAATATGTTCAAAGAAGTCAAAGAACAAATCAAAGGAATCAAAGAGGAAATCAAAGAAATCAAAGAAGACACAGGAAACCAATTTAATGAAATAAAGAGGTCAATACAAGACATATAAGGAAATAGAAATAATAAAGAAAAACCAGTCAGAATTACTAGCAATGAAGAACACAGTTAATGAAAAAAAAAAAAAAAAAAAAAAAAACTCTGCAGAAAACCTCACCAGTAGAATGGATGAAAGAGAGGACAGAATATCTAAGCTAGAGGACAGGACCAGGTGGCAGATCTAATACAGTCCAACAGAGAGAAAGACAAACGAATAGAAAAGTATGAATGGGAATTTCAAGATATTGGGGACACTATGAAAAGATCAAACATAAGAATTCAGGGCACAGTAGAAGGAAAAGAATCTCACTCCAAAAGCCTAGTAGGCGTCCTAACAAAATCATAGAAGAAAACTTCCCCCAAATTGGGAAGGAGGTGCCAATGCAGATACAGGAAGCCTTTAGAATACCAGCCAGACAAAACCTGGAAAGAACCTCTCCTCACCATATTATAATCAAACTACCAAACACACAATCCAAAGAAAAAAATATTGAAAGCAGTCAGAGAGAAAAATCAAGTTACCTACAAAGGTAAGCCCATCAGGATTACAGGAGATTACTCAACACAAACTTTAAAAGCCAGAAGGGCTTGGAGTAATGTATTCCATGTTCTGAAAGATAACAACTGTCAACCAAGGTTACTTTATCCTGCAAATCTATCCATTCAAATAGACGGAGAAATAAGGACATTCCATGACAAAAACAGGCTAAAAGAGTATTTGAAGACAAAACCAGCTCTACAGAAAATACTTGAAAGAATCCTCTATGCCGAAGAGAAGGAAAAACACACATATAAGGAACCTGGAAAAAACAAGCAATACGCAAATACTAGTAACTCAAGAGAGCAAACGTAGAACCAGAACCACAAAAAAATGGCAAACATTAATACACACCTTTCAATAATATCACTTAATATCAACGTCCTCAATGCCTCAACCAAAAGACATAGGTTTGCAGACTGAGTTAAAAAGCAGGATCCTACAATTTGTTGTCTCCAAGAAACTCACCTTTCTACAAAGGATGGACATTATCTTAGGGTGAAAGGTTGGAAAACAGCATTTCAAGCAAATGGGCCTAGAAAACAAGCAGGGGTTGCTATCATAATATCTGACAAGGTAGACTTCAGTCCAATGTTAGTCAAGAAAGATAAAGAAGAAAAAAAATAACAAAAAAATGGGCTGGAGGGATGGCTTAGTGGTTAAGGCACTTGCCTGCAAAGCCAAAGGACCTTAGTTCAATTCCCCAGGACCCATGTAAGCCAGATGCACAAGGGAGCACATGTATCTGGCATTCATTTGCAGCGGCTAGAAGCCCTGGCATGCCCATTCTCTGTCTGTCTGTCTGTCTGTCTCTCTCTCTCTCTCTCTTTCCCTCTCTCAAATAAATAAATAAAAATAAAATATTAAAAGAATAAGAAAGATAAGGAAGGTCACTTTATATTGATTAAGGGCACATTCCAACAGGAGGACAATCCTAAACATATATGCACCTAACATGGGGGCTCCCAAATTCATCAAACAAACACTATTAGAACTAAGGTCATAGATAACACCAAACACAGTGGTGGTGGGTGACTTTAACACCCCACTCTCATCAATCGACAGGTCATCCTGGGAAAAAATAAACAGAGAGGCATCTGGACTAAATGAGGTCATAGAAGGAATGGACTTAACAGATATATACAGGACATTTCATCCAAAGGCTGCAGAATATACATTCTTTTCAGCAGCACATGGAACATTCTCTAAAATAGACCATATATTAGGACACAAAGCAAATCTTAACAAATACAGGAAAATTGAAATAATTCCTTGAATTCTATCACCACAATGGAATCAAACTATAAATCAATAGCAAGAAAGGCTATAGAGCATACACAAAATCATGGAAACTAAACAATACACTACTAAATGATGAATGGGTCAATGAAGAAATCAAGAAGGAAATCAAAAAAATTTATAGAGTCAAACGATAATGAGAACACAACATATCAAAATCTCTGGGACACAATGAAGGCAGTTCTAAGAGGTAAATTTATAGCCTTAAGTGCCTATATTAAGAAATGAGAAAGGTCACAAGTAAACGACCTAATGCTTCGCCATAAAGCCTTGGAAAAAGAAGAACAAGGCAAACCAAAAATCAGTAGACAGGAAAAAATAATAAAGATTAGGGCAGAAATTAATGAAATAGAAACAAAAAAACAATCCAAGGAATTAATGAAACAAAGAGTTGGTTCTTTGAAAGGATAAACAAGATTGATAAACCCTTGGCAAATCTGACCAAAAGAAAGAGAGAAGAGACACAAATTAATAAAATCAGAGATGAAAAAGGTAACATCACAACAGCTTCCAGAGAAATTCAAAAAATCATAGGGACATACTATAAAAACATATACTCCACAAAATATGAAACTCTGAAAGAAATGGATGATTTCCTTGATTTATATGACCTACCTAAATTAAATCAAGATGAGATTAATCACGTAAATAGACCTATACCAAGCATGGAGATCCGAACACTTATCAATAATCTCCCAACTATAAAAAGCCCAGGCCCAGATGGATTCACTGCTGAATTTTATCAGACCTTCAACGAAGAGCTAAGACCATTGCTTCTTAAGCTTTTCCATAAAATAGATAAAGAAGGAATTCTACCAAACTCCTTCTATGAAGCCAGCATCACACTGATAACCAAAACCAGGCAAAGATAGAACAAAAAAGGAAAATTACGGACCAATCTCCCTCATGAACATAGATGCAAAAATTCTCAACAAAATATTGGCAAACAGAATACAAGAATATATAAAAACGATCATTCACCCTGACCAAGTAGGCTTTATCCCAGTGATGCAGGGATGGTTCAATATACGCAAATCTATAAATGTAATACATTATATAAATGGGTTGAAGGACAAAAATCACATGATCATCTCATTAGATGCAGAGAAAGCGTTTGACAAAATCCAACATCCCTTCATGGTAAGAGTCCTACAGAGACTGGGAATAGAAGGAACATATCTCAATATAATAAAGGCTATTTATGACAAGCTTACAGTCAACATATTACTTAATGGGGAAAAATTGGAAGCATTTCAACTAAAATCAGGAACAAGACAAGGGTGTTCACTGTCCCCACTTTTATTTAATAGAGTTCTGGAAGTCTTAGCCATAGCAGTAAGGCAAGAGATACACATAAAAGGGATACAAATTGGAAAAGAGGAGATTAAGTTATCATTATTTGCAGATGATATGATTCTATATATAAAGGACCCTAAAGACTCTACTAGCAAACTGTTAGAGCTGATCAAAACCTACAGCAATGTAGCAGGATACAAAATAAATACACAGAAATCAGTAGCCTTCATATTTGCTAACAACAAACACACGGAGGATGAAATGAGAGAATCACTCCCATTCACAATTGCATCAAAATAAATAAATAAATAAATAAAGTGCTGGGCATGGTGGCGCACGCCTTTAATCCCAGCACTAGGGAGGCAGAGGTAGTAGGATCACCATGAGTTTGAGGACATCCTGAGACTCCATAGTGAATTCCAGGTCAGCCTGGACCAGAGTGAGACCTTACCTCAAAAAAATTAAATATGTAAGTAACTAAATAAAATACCTTGGAATAAACCTAACCAAGGAAATAAAGAATCTCTACAATGAGAACTTTAAAACACTCAAGTGAGAAATTGCAGAAGATACTAAGAAGTGAAAAACATCCCTTGTTCCTGGATTGGAAGAATCAATATTGTGAAAATGGCAATCTTACCAAAAGCAATCTACACATTTAATGCAATCCCCATCAAAATTCCAAAGGCATTCTTCATGGAAATAGAAAAAACAATCCAAAAATTCATTTGGAATCACAAAAATCCTAGAATATCTAAAATAATACTGAGCAAAAAAAATAAGGCTGGTGGTATCACCATACCTGATTTTAAACTATACTACGGAGTCATAGTAACAAAAAACAGTGTGGTACTGGCACAAAAGCAGACATGTAGATCAATGGAACAGAATAGAGGACCCAGATGTAAGTCCAGGTAGCTATAGCCACCTGATATTCGATAAAAAGGCCAAAAATACTCATTGGAGAAAAGACAGCCTCTTCAGCAAATGGTGTTGGGAAAACTGGATATGTATCTGTAGAAGGATGAAAATAGATCCTTCTATCTCTCCATGCACAAGAATTAAGTCCAAATGGATTAAAGTCCTGAACGTCAGATCGGAAATTTAAAACTGCTAGAGGAAAAAGTAGGGGAAACCCTTCAACATATTGGCCTTGGCAAAGACTTTCTGAATACAACCCCAATTGCTCAGGCAATAAAACCACAGATTAATTACTGGGACCTCATGAAATTACAAAGATTTTGCATTGCAAAGGACACTGTGAAAAAAGCAAAGAGGCAACCTACAGAATGGGAAAAAAATCTTCGCCAGCTCTATATCTGATAGAGGATTAATATCTAGGATATATAAATATCTTAAAAAGTTAACTAATAAGGAATCAGACAAGCCAATCAAAAAATGGGCTATGGAGCTAAATAGAAAGTTCTCAAAGGAAGAAATATGAATGGCATATAAGCATCTAAAAAATGTTCTACATCACTAGTCATCAGGGAAATGCAGATTAAAACTACATTGAGATTCCATCTCACTCCTGTCAGATTGGCTACCATCATGAAAATAAATGATCCTAAATGTTGGCGGGGATGTGGAAAAAAAGGAACCCTTCTACACTGTTGGTGGGAATGCAATTGGGTCCAGTCATTGTGGAAATCAATGTGGAGGTTCCTAAAACAGCTAAAGATTGATCTACCATATGACCCAGCTATAGCACTCCTACGCATATATCCTAAGGACTCATCTCATTTCCTTAGAAGTATGTGCTCAACCATGTTTATTGCTGCTCAATCTATAATAGCTGGGAAATGGAGCCAGCCTAGATGTCCCTCAACTGATGAGTGGGTAATGAAGATGTGGCACATTTATACAATGGAGTTCTACTCAGCGGTACAGAAAAATGAAGTTATGAAATTTGCAGAAAAATGGATGGACCTGGAAAGGATTATACTAAGTAAGTAATTATATAAGTAAGGTAACCCAGGCCCAGAAATCCAAGTGCCACATGTTCTCCCTCATATGTGGATCCTAGCTACAGATGACTGGGCTTCTGTGTGAGAAGGAAAATCTCAGTAGCAGAGGCCAGTAGGTTAAAAAGGAGACATAAAGGGAAGAGAAAGGAAGGGAGGAGGGTACTTAATAGGTTGGTATTGCACATATGTAAGTACAATGATTGAGATGGGGAGGTAATATGATGGAGAATGGAATTTCAAAGGGGAAAGTGCAGGGGGAGGGATGGTATTACCATGGGATATTTTTTATAGTCATTGAAAATGTTAATAAATTTGAGGAAAAAAAAATACATCTGGGGCTGGAAAAAAAAAGAATGTAAGAGTCAGAAACACTGTCTTCTGGACATGAAGTGGCTTTGATATTTATAACCTAACAAATGTCATTAAGTGCACAGGACTTACATGACATTGTGTCCATCAACATATCATCATAGATGATGGAGAAGGGTAAAAAAGAAATAAAAGACAACAAGCTGGATGTAGTAGCACACATCTTGGATACCAGCACTCAGGAGGCAGAGGTAGGAGAACTGCTGTGAGTTTGAGGCCAGCTTGGGACTACAGAATGAAAGCCAGGTCAATCTGGTCAAGAGTGAAGCCCTATCTCACAAACAAACAACAAAAAGGAAATTAAAGACATCAAGGTTTGGCTAGAGAGATGGCTCAGCAGCTAAAGTTCTTGTTTGCAAAGTCTAATGATCTGAGTTTAATTAAACAGAACTTATATAAAGCTATATGCACATATTGGTGCATGCATCTGGAGTTGGTTTGCAGTGACAAGAGGCCCTGGTGCACCCATTCTCTCAATCTCTCTCCCTCTCATTACAAATGAATAAATAAAATATATTTTTAAAAAACTATGAAAGTAGAAGAGGGACTAGTTGGAAAGAAGAGGGGTTCAGTGGAAGTAGGGTAGGGAAGACACGGAAAGAGACAAAGGAAGATAATACAAGGGGATTGTGATCAAAATACTGTATGTACATGTATGAAATTGTGAATAAAATTTTTTTTAAGAAAATATAATAGTGGGGCTGGAGAGATGGCTTACCAGCTAAGTGCTTGCCTGTGAAGCCTAAGGAACCTGGTTCGAGGCTCGATTCCCCAGGACCCATGTTAGCCAGATAGATGCACAAAGGGGTGCACGTTTCTGGAGTTCGTTTGCAGTAACTGGAGGCTCTGGCGCGTCCATTCTCTCTCTGCCTCTTTCTCCCTCTGTCGCTCTCAAATAAATAAATTGAAAGCAAATAAATTACAGCATTTGGGAGGCAGAGGTAGGAGGACTGCCGTGAGTTCGAGGCCACCCTAAGACTCTATAGTGAATTCCAGGTCAGCCTGGGCTAGAGTGAGACCCTACCTCAGAAAAAAACAAACAAACAAACAAACAAACAATATATATATATATATATATATATATATAAAATAGTGGTAGCAGACTAGTGGTTAAAATATAGATAGTAGTGGTGGTAGATTTCAAATGGACCAACTTAGGGCCCTCAAAACAGGGTATGAAGAAGAAAGATGGTTGTGGTCAACTCTGGATGGGTCAGCTTAAAGCAAATTCAGGGATTTCACCACCAGGAGAACACTGCAGAGTGCTGTTACCTTTTCCTCTAATAAACTCTTCAACTTTAGAGATACTTAAACCCCTAGACATAGTCTCACATCTTATCTTTCTGAGACTGAAGTCTGGGTAAAATGGGCTTCCAAGAAAAGCACATTCCTTCCCTAACAGTGCTCTCTCTCCAGAAGACACAGGAGAGGAGATAAGAGGCAGAAGAGGAATGTTAGTTGTTCTGAATGCTTAGTCCCCGGTGGATGGAAATTTGGGAGGTGCAGCCTTGCAGGAGGAGCTGCTAGAGGTAGCTTGAGGGTTGTTGTAGCCAGCTCCCTCTTGCTCGCTCTCTTGCTGCTATTTTTCCTCTGCTGTGGGTCACAGCATGCTTTCCCCTACCATCATGATGTTTCCCCTAGAGGTTATAAATCAAACTAAAAATCTGGACTGGAGAGATGGCTTAGCGGTTAAGCACTTGCCTGTGAAGCCTAAGGACCCCGGTTCGAGGCTCGGTTCCCCAGGTCCCACGTCAGCCAGATGCACAAGGGGGCGCACGCATCTGGAGTTCGTTTGCAGAGGCTGGAAGCCCTGGCGCGCCCATTCTCTCTCTCTCCCTCCGTCTTTCTCTGTGTCTGTCGCTCTCAAATAAATAAATATTTTAAAAAAAATTAAAAAAATAATAAATAAATAAATAAATAATTAAAAAAAAATCTTTCCTCCCACCAGCTGCTTCCAGTCGGGTGCATTGTCCCTGCAAAGCCAAAGGACCCATGTTGGATTCCCCAGTACCCATGTAAGCCAGATACACAAGGTGGTGCATGTGTCTGGAGTTCGTTTGCAGAGGCTGAAGGCCCTGATGTGCCCATTCTCTCTCTCTCTCAAATAAATAAATAAAAATAAAAATAAATGAAAAATAAGAGGTAGCTACAACATAAATCTCATACTTGCTAGGATGAGGGTTGTTGCTGTTTCGCCCAACCCACTCTTTTTCTAAAAAGAATATATTCTTGCTTCCTTGCCAGCTCTAATTAAGCCTTTGACTGTCTGCTGTGGCCCATCTGAGTTCTCATTCTAAAGCACTAAATCAACAAAGAAAAAAATATTTTAAGCATTTTTTTCTATTTCCTTTTTGGTTTTTTGAGGTAGGGTCTCTCTCTAGCCCAGGCTGACCTGGAACTCACCATACAGTCTCAGGATGGCCTCAAACTCATGGTGATCCTCCTACCTCTGCCTCCCGAGTGCTGGGATTAAAGGCGTGCGCCACCGTACCTGGCTTCTACTTTTTTGTTTCTTTGATGAAACTCTAGACTAGGCTGATCTGGGATCTACTCTGTAGCCCAGGCTGGCCTCAAACTCACAGCACTCCTACTACTTTCTGGGATTCAAAGTGTGAGCCACCACACCCATGCAAAATAGAATTGGTGTGCCTGGGCCTCTTGCTGCTGAAAACAAACTCGAGATAAAAGTCCTACTTTGGGGCTGGAGAGATGGCTTAGTGGTTAAGCGCTTGCCTGTGAAGCCTAAGGACCCCAGTTCGAGGCTCAATTCCACAGGACCCACTTAGCCAGATGCACAAGGGGGCGCACGCGTCTGGAGTTCGTTTGCAGTGGCTGGAGGCCCTGGCGCGCCCATTCTCTCTCTCTCTATCTGCCTCTTTCTCTCTGTGTCTGTCACTCTCAAATAAATAAATAAAAATAAAAAAATTAAAAAAAAAGTCCTAGTTTGTACATCTGGCTTTATGTGGAGACTAGGGAATTGAACCCCAGACCAGCAGGCTTTGTAAGTAATAGCCTTTAAATACTAAGCCATCTCCCTGACCCTAAATTTTTTGCTTTTCATTGTGGTAAAATGTGTATAACAAAATTTACCATATTTTACTTTTTAAAGTTTTATTTATTTGAGAGAGAGAAAGAGGCACACACAGAGAGATAGATTGGGCATGCCAGGACCTTGAGCAACCGCAAATGAACTCCAGATACATGTGCCACCTTGTACATCTGGGTTACATGGTTCCTGGGAAATCAAACCTTAATCCTTTGGCTTTGTGGGCAAATGCCTTAACCACTAGGCCATTTCTCCAGCTCCAAATTTGCCCTATTAAAAAATATTTTAGGGCTGGAGAGATGGCTTAGTGGTTAAGCGCTTGCCTATGAAGCCTAAGGACCCCGGTTCGAGGCTCGATTCCCCAGGACCCCTGTTAGCCAGATGCACAAGGGGGTGCACGCGTCTGGAGTTCGTTTGCAGTGGCTAGAGGCCCTGGCGCAACCATTCTCTCTCTCTCTCTATCTGCCTCTTTCTCTCTCTGTCTGTCACTCCCAACTAAATAAATAAAAATTAAAATTAAAAAAAATATATTTTATTTATTTGAAAGCCAGGCGAGGTGGTGAATGCCTTTAATACCAGCATTTGGGAGGCAGAGGTAGGAGGATTGCTGTGAGTTCGAGGCCACCCTGAATCTCCACAGTGAATTCCAGGTTAGCCTGGGCTAGAGTGACCCCTACCTCAAAAAACCAAAAAGAAATATATTTTATTTATTTGAAAGAGAGATACAGAGAAAGAGGCAGATAGAAAGAGAGAGAATTGATAGCTGGGCATGGTACTCCACACCTTAATCTCAGCACTTAAGAGGCAGAGGCAGGAGGATTGCCATGAATTCAAGGCCACCTTGAGATGACTCAGTGAATTCCAGGTCAACCTGGGCTAGAGTAAGACCCTACCTCAAAAATATAAAAAGAGTAAAAGCCGAGTGTGGTGGCGCATGCCTTTAATCCCAGCACTCGGGAGGCAGAGGTAGGAAGATCGCCGTGAGCTCAAGGCCACCCTGAGACTACAGAGTTAATTCCAGGTCAGCCTGGACCAGAGTGAGACCCTACCTCGAAAAAGCAAAAAAAAAAAAAAAAAAAAAAAAAAAAAATATATATATATATATATATATATATATATATATACATACATACATACATACATACATATATATATATAAAGAGAGCCAGCCAAACAAGATGTGCCCACAGGCTATTTATTTTACTATAATTTATATATTAGAGAGAGAGAGGGAAAAAAAGGCAGATAGAGAGACAAGGAGAGAGAAAATGGGCACCTCAAGGCCTCCAGCCTCTTCAAACAAACTCCAGGTGCATGCACCACCTGTACATCTGGCTTATGTCAGTACTGGAGAATCAAACCTGAATCCTTAGGCTTCACAGGCAAGCAACTTAACCGCTAAGCCATCTCTCCACCATGGTTTACATATTTTTCTGAGACAGTCTCTCGCTATAACTCAGGCTGGCCTAAAACTCACTGTGTAGCCCTGGCTAGCCTCAACATCACATCAATCCTCTTGCTTTAGTCTACCAAGCGTTGATATTACAGGCATGAGCCATTTTGCCTGGCTTTTGCCTACTTTTGAGAGTGAACTAGTTTAAGGGAATGAGTCTTTCCTCCCCATTAAGAATGTCATTTGTGAAAAAAAAATACAGAAAAAAGAATGCCATTTGTGGCTGGGCGTGGTGGCCCACATCTTCAATCAAAGCACTTGGGAGGAAGAGGTAGGAGGATCGCTGTGAGTTTGAGGCCAGCCTGAGATTACATAGTGAATTCCAGCCTGGAGTACAGCAAGACCCTACCTCATAAAACAAACACAAAAAAACTGTCAATAAAAATTATTTAGGTGCTGGAGAGATGGCTTAGCGGTTAAGCCTAAAGACCCAGGTTCGATTCTCTAGGTCCCAAGTAAGCCAGATACACAAGGTGGCACAAGCATCTGGAGTTCATTTGCAGTGGCTAGAGGTCCTGGCGTACCCATCCCCCCTTTCTCTCTCTCTCCCTGTCTCTAATAAATAAATAAGCGAAAATTTTTAAAAACAAATGTAAGAAAATTATTTTAATGCCAGAAGTGGTGGCACATGCCTTTAATCCCAGCACTGGGGAGGCAGAGGCAGGAGTATCTAAGTGAGTTCAAAGCCAGCCTGAGACTAGTGTGAATTTCAGGTCAGCCTGGGCTAGAGTGAGACTCTACCTTGAAAAACAAAAACACAGCTGGGCGTGGTCGCCCACACCTGGTATCTCAGCACTGGGGAGGCAGAGGTAGGAGGATTGCCATGAGGTGAAGGTCACCTTGAGACTGTTTAGTAATTCCAAGTCAGCCTGGGCTAGAGAGAGACCTTACCTCAAAAAAAAAAAAAAAAAAAGAAGAAGAAGAAGAGCGCTGGAGAGATGGCTTAGCGGTTTAGCACTTGCCTGTGAAGCCTAAGGACCCCAGTTCGAGGCTCGATTCCACAGGACCCACGTTAGCCAGATGCACAAGGGGGCGCACGCGTCTGGAGTTCATTTACAGTGGCTGGAAGCCCTGGCGCGCCCGTTCTCTCACTCTCTCTCTCTCTGCCTCTTTCTCGCTCTGTCACTTTCAAATAAATAAAAATAAACAAAAATAAATTTAAAAAAAGAAGAAAAAGAAAAACAAACAAAAAAGAATATGATGTCATTGGTGTCCATGGCATGAGTGTTTGGATTTTTAAAAATATTTGAATTTTTATATATTTATTTCAGAAGGAGAAAGAGGCAGAGAGAGAGAGAATGGGTATGCCAGGGCCTCCAGACACATGGGCTACCATGTGCATCTGGCTTACGTGGGTATTGGAGAATCAAACCAAGGTCCTAAGGCTTTGCAGGCAAGAGCCTTAACTGCTAAGCCATCTCTCCACCTCTTAAGTTTTAAATATATATTTTTTTAATTTTTATTTGTTTGACAGAGAAAGAGGGAAAGAGAGAAAATGGGCACCCCAGGGCCTATAGCCACTTCAAACCAACTCCAGGTGCATGCACCACCTTGTACGTCTGGTTTATGTCAGTACTGGAGAATCAAACCTGAATCCTTAGGCTTCATAGGCAAGCAGCTTACCTGCTAAGCCATCTCTCCACCATGGTTTACCTATTTTTCGGAGACAGTCTCTCACTATAACTCAGGCTGGCTTAAAATTCACTGTGTAGCCCTGGCTAGCCTCAACATCACATCAATCCTCTTGCTTTAGTCTACCAAGTGCTGATATTACAGGCATGAGCCATTTTGCCTGGCTTTTGTCTACTTTTGAGAGTGAACTAGTTCAAAGGGAATGAGTCTTTTCTCCCCACTTTAAGAATGTCATTTGTGAAAAAAATATTTTAAAAAAAGGAATGTCATTTGTGGCTGGGTGTGTTGGCGGTCACCTATAGTAAAAGCACTTGGGAGGAAGAGGTAAGAGGATCACTGTGAGTTTGAGGCCAGCCTGAGATTACACAGTGAATTCCCGGTCAGCCTGGGGTATAGCAAGATCCTACCTCATAAAACAAAACCAAAAAAACTGTCAATAGAAATTATTTATAAGCCAGGCGTGGTGGCACATGCCTTTAATCCCAGCACTCAGCAGGCAGAGGTAGGAGGATCGCTGTGAGTTTGAGGCCACCCTGAGAATACAGAGTGAATTCCAGGTCAGTCTGGGCCAGAGTGAGACCCTACCTTGAAAAAAAAATTATTTAGATGTTGGAGAGATGGCTTAGCATTTAAGGTACATGCCTGTGAAGCCTAAGGACCCAGGTTGGATTCTCTAAATCCCACATAAGCCAGATGCACAAGGTGGCATATGCATCTGGAGTTCATTTGCAGTGGCTAGAGGCCCTATTGTACCCATCTCCCCTTTCTCTCGCTCTCCCTTTCTCTAATAAATAAATAAATGAAAACTTTAAAAAACTGTAAGAAAATTATTTTAATGCCAGAAGTGGTGGCACATGCCTTTAATCCCAGCACCGAGGAGGCAGAGGCAGGAGGATCTAAGTGAGTTCAAGGCCAGCCTGAGACTACAGTGTGAATTTCAAGTCAGCCTGGGCTAGAGTGAGACTCTACCTTGAAAAACAAAAACACAGCTGGGCGTGGTCGCCCACACCTGGTATCTCAGCACTGGGGAGGCAGAGGTAGGAGGATTGCCATGAGGTGAAGGTCACCTTGAGACTGCTTAGTAATTCCAAGTCAGCCTGGGCTAGAGAATGACCTTACCTCAAAAAAAAAAAAAAAAAAAAAAGAAAAAGAAAAACAAACAAAAAAGTATGCCATGTCATTTGTGTCCATGGCATGACTATTTGGATTTTTAAAAATATTTTTATTTTCATTTATTTATTTGAGAATGAGAAAGAGGCGGAGAGAGAGAATGGGTATGCCAGGGCCTCCAGACACATGTGCTACCTTGTACATCTGGCTTTCATGGGTATTAGAGAATTAAACCCAGGTCCTTAGGCTTTGCAGGCAAGAGCCTTAACTGCTAAGCCATCTCTCCAGCCCTTAGTTTTGAATTTATTTTTATTTTTATTTATTTGACAGACAAAAGGCAAAGAGAGAGAATGGGCATGCCAGGGCCTCCAGACACATGCGCTACCTTATGCATCTGGCTAACATGGGTCCTGTAGAATCAAAACTGGATCCTTAGGCTTCACAGGTGAACACCTTAACCACTAAGCAATCCCTCCAGCCCTTAAGTTTTATTCAGAATGAGTAAATGGCTAATATTTGTTTTAAAATATAATTTCTGGTTTTAGAGTATCCAATCTTTATCAGTATATTCCCTGCTGTGGACAGTTATTATTTTCCTGTTGATCTCATTTTGATTCCTAACAATTTAGGTTGTTTTTTTTGCCTATCAAGGACATGCCGTTCATTAGACTTAGCAGGAGGTAAACCAAAAAGTTAAGGCTCTCCAAGATATAGCTAGACACAAAGGATTATTCATCCAGTGCAGTAACTGCTCTCAAGGAATTGTCTTTTTCTTTCTTTCTTTTATTTTTTTTTGAAACAGGGTCTTACTATATAACCAGGCTGGCCTTGAAGTCTTGATTCTCCTTCCTTAGCCTTCCAAAGGCTGTAATCACAGGCCTGCACCATCATGAATGCTCAGGCTTTGTTTCTTTTTTTTTTTTTTTTGGTTCATTTTTTAAAAAATATTTATTTATATGAGAGTGACAGAGAGAAAGAGGCAGATAGAGAGAGTGAGATTGAGAATGGGCGCGCCAGGGCTTCCAGCCACTGCAAACGAACTCCAGACGCGTGCGCCCTCTTGTGCATCTGGCTAACGTGGGTCCTGGGGAATCGAGCCTCGAACCAGGGACCTTAGGCTTCACAGGCAAGCGCTTAACTGCTAAGCCATCTCTCCAGCCCTGTTTCTTTTTTTAAGCTAACATTGGAGCAACTCAGGATGTCAAGTGGGGAGAGATCTCATGACTTTGGTGAAGCCAGAAAAAGACTTACTAGTTCTGAGAGATAGAGATAGAGAGAGAGAGAGAGAGAGGGAGGGATAGACAGACAGAGAGAGAGAGAGAGAATGGGCGCACCAGGGTCTCTAGCCATTGTAAATTAACTCCAGATGCATGTGCTACCATGTGCATCTGGCTGGCTTGGTTTGGTGGAATCGAACTTGGGTCCTTAGGCTTTGCAGGTTAGTGCCATAATTGCTAAACCTTCTCTCCAGCCCCTATTTTAATTATTTATTTGGAAGGAAAAAGAGGAGAGAGAGAGAGAGTAAGTAAACAAATGAATATGGGCATTCCCACAGCCTCTTGCCCCTGCAAACAAACTCCAGATACATGCACCAGTTTGTGCAGCTGGCTTTACATGGGTACTAGGGAATCAAAACTGGACTTGCAGGCTTTGCAACCACTAAGCCATCTCCCCAGCCTATGTAAAACTTCCTGTTGGGCTGGAGGGCACAAGTGGCTCTTATCTTTAGTGTCCTTGTGATGGAAGTGCTTATGGAATTTCTAAACTAATAAGGGTTATCAGTAGCATCAAAAGTTTTATTTTTGAGAAAGGGTCTCATGTGTCTCAGGCTGGCCTCAAACTCTCTCTGTAGCCAAGGATAGCCTTTAACTTTTATTTTTTGATTTTTCGAGGTAGGGTCTCACTATAGCCCAGGCTGACCTGGAACTCACTATGGAGTCTCAGGGTGGCCTTGAACTCATGGCGATCCTCCTACCTCTGCCTCCTGAGTGCTGGGATTAAAGGTGTGTGCCACCATGCCCAGCTTAGTCTTGAATTTTATTTATTTATTTATTTATTTATTTATTTATTTATTTATTTATTTGAAAGTGACAGAGAGAGAGAGAGAGAGAGAGAGAGAGAGAGAGAAAGAGAGAGATAGAGAGAGAATGAGCGCACCAGGGCTTCCAGCCACTGCAAACGAACTCCAGACGCGTGTGCCCCCTTGTGCATCTGGGTAACGTGGGACCTGGGGAACCGAGCCTTGAACTGGGGTCCTTAGGCTTCACAGGCAAGCACTTAACCGCTAAGCCATCTCTCCAGCCTATTAGCCTTGAATTTTTGATGCTCCTGCCTCTACCTTCTAAGTGCTGGGATTATAGGCATGCACCACCACACTTGGTTTATGTGCCTTGCACATTGAAACCTTCCCCTTATTAGTTTAGAGATTCTGTGAGCACTTCCATCATGAGGACACTAAGGAGCCACTTGTGGCCTCCAGCCCAATAGGATGGAGGTGTTAGGGGAAACTCCTCCAGGGTGTGCAATGGCCTCATAGGGAAGCCAGAAACTATACCACATTTCTGTGGTGAAAGGAACTTTGTTGACTCAGAAAGAAGCACCAAAAGGGTAAACACCCAGTGTGTCCCTTAATATTCTGATAAATGTGCTAGATGAACCTCAGACACTGTGGGATGAATTACTCTCAGGGCAAGAGCCTATCATAAGAGCTATCATAAGCAGCGCACAAATCTTAACCCAAAATGAATTTCTCCAGCCAAAATAGAAGTTCACAATTTTTTTATATATAGATATAGATATAGATGATATAGATATAGTTTTATTTTTATTTATTTATTTATTTGAGAGTGACAGACAGAGAGAAGAAGAGGCAGAGAGAAAGGGAGAGAGAATGGGTGCGCCAGGGCCTCCAGCCACTGCAAATTCGAACTCCAGATGCGTGCGCCCCCTTGTGCATCTGGCTAACATGGGTCCTGGGGAATCAAGCCTCGAACCGGGGTCCTTAGGCCTGACAGGCAAGCGCTTAACCGCTAAGCCATCTCTCCAGCCGCACAATTTTTTTTAATTAAAAATTTTTATTAACATTTTCCATGATTATAAAATATATCCCATAGTAATTCCCTCCCTCCCCACCCCCACACTTTCCCATTTGAAATTCCATTCTCCATCATATTACCTCCCCAGAAGTTCACAATTTTTAAGAAAGAAAAAAAAAATAGACTGAAATGGGAAATAAGTAAGGAGGAAGTGTTTAGAAAAAAATATTTTACTTGGAACTCCAGCTGGCTTATGTTTGATAATTATGGTAATTTAGCTTGCAAGTATATGCAAAAATTAGGGAAACATTTCATATTCCAAATTAGCTTTTCTTTTCTTTTTCATATTAACTAGAAGTCATAGGAAATAGAACTAAAGATCATAAATGGGCAAAGTAATGGAATTTAAAAGTATCTTAAAATAATAAAATTGCTAATTTATGAGGAATCAATAAAAATTTTGGAAACTATCAAAACTGAAGAACACAAACATTATTCAAGATTATTTTATCAAGCTAATACTAGCTAAAGCACAGATATGCAGATTTTCAATGTTGCTTGCTTTCTGTTTTTAAATTTTTTTTATTTATTTTTTATCTATTTGAGAACAACAGAAAGAGAGAAAGAGGGAGAGAGAGAGAGAGAGAGAGAGGGAGAGAGAGAGAGAGAATGGGTGTGCCAGGGCCTCCAGCCACTGCAGACTAACTCCAGATGCGTGCGCCCCCTTGTGCATCTGGCTAACATGGGTCCTGGAGAATCGAGCCTTGAACCGGGATCCTTAGGCTTCACAGGCAAGCACTTAACTGCTAAGCCATCTCTCTAGCCCTCTTGTTTTTTTTTTTTTAAAGTTTTACTCATTTAAACAGCTTAGTAAGAGGTCCCCAAGTTTTGTGGTTATGGAGTCTCCAAGTAGCTTCTCCTCAGGCATTTAAAACTATGGGCTGGAACTGGTGCACGCCTTTAATCCCAGCCCTCAGGAAGCAGAGGTAGGAGGATTGCCATGAGTCTGAGGCCACCCTGAGACTACACAGTGAATGCCAGGTCAGTTTGAGCTAGAGTGAGACCCTACCTTGATAACCCCCCCCCCAAAAAAAGTAAAGTACTGGGGCTGGAGAGATGGCTTGGTGGTTAAGGCATTTGCCTGTGAAGCCTATGGACCCATGTTCAAATCTCCAGGTCCCACATAAACCAGATGCACAATGGTGGCACATGCATCTGTAGTTCAATTGCAGTGGCTAGAGGTCCTGGCATGTTCATTCTCTCCCTCTCTCTGTCTCTAATAAATAAATAAATAAAAATAAAATCCTTAAAACTATAGGCTGAGGGCTGGAGAGATGTCTTAGCAATTAAGGCGCTTGCTTGAAAAGCCCAAGGACCCATTGAAAGGACTAAGCTAACCATAAAAACTCCATTTTGTAAGCTGACCATAG
The DNA here is from genome assembly GCF_020740685.1 of Jaculus jaculus. Lineage (NCBI taxonomy): Eukaryota > Metazoa > Chordata > Mammalia > Rodentia > Dipodidae > Jaculus > Jaculus jaculus. Next base: position 55,087,609 of record NC_059125.1, on the reverse strand, counting down.
GAACTCCATTTTGTTAAACATTCTCTATATTGTTCATGTACTTTTGTTGAAGGTATTTCCCTGTAGCTGAGCTAACCAATGAAAAGTGAGACCCCCTCTCTGAATCCCCTCTATATTGGCCAACACCCTAAATCCAAAAGCAACTAGTTCCTTAATGATAGTTACAATGTATTTCTCCACCTGGAACCCACCAATCCTGTTAAAGGTCACTCCACTCCTCCCCTGGCTGTACATTGTTTGCCTAGTACCTAGTTGTGTTTTTCCTGGTTGTGGTCTATTTGGGTTTTGATTTTCTGGTTTTCGGGTGTCTGGACAAACTGGGGCTCAAAGGAGAACAGGCAGACACACTTTTGGTTTCAGAGCTGGAGGGGACCGGGGGACACCTTGGCCCCTCCACTGGCCACGGGTCATCCACTTGCTACCCTTTGGATCTGGTTTAGAGTCACCAATTATTATTTTTTTCAAATTTTTATTAACAACTTCCATGATTATAAAAAATATGCCATGGTAATACCTCCCTCCTCCCACTTGCCCCTTGAAACTCCATTCTCCATCATATCCCCTCCCCCTCTCAATCAGTCTCTCTTTTATTTTGATGTCATCATCTTTTCCTCCTATTATGATGGTCTTGTGTAGGTAGTGTTAGGCACTGTGAGGTCACGGATATCCAGGCCATTTTGTGTCTGGGGGGAGCATGTTGTAAGGAGTCCTACCCTTCCTTTGGCTCTTATTTTCTTTCTGCCACCTCTTCCACATTAGACCCTGAGCCTTGGAAGTTGTGATATAGATATTATAGTACTGAGCACTGCGGTCACTTCTTTCCAGCACCATGATGCCTTCTGAGTCATCCCAAGGTCACTGCCATCTGAAAAGAGAAGATTTGCTACCAAAAGTGAGAGTAGCATTAATATAAGGGTATAAATATTAAGAGAAGTGCTTACTGGGCAGTTTGATAAACATAGTTTATATGTCTAGCCAGATAGCAGCAGATGTTACACCCCTAGGGCTCCTGACTACCCCTGCTTTAAGTTTTCAGTTTCAGGGATGTATTCCCTCCCATGAAGCGGGCCTCCAGTCCAATTAAAGGGCAGTTGGTTTCCACCATGACAGACGTGCCACTATTGCACCCTTTGGCTCATTTGGCCTGGCTAGCCACATATAAGGCTTGCAGTGTCCACTGTTGAGTATCTTCACTGGTGATTTCTCTCTCTCCCATTGAACTGCATGCAGAATGGCTTCTTCCAGCTTTCTGTCAGCTGGTCTACATGGAGGAGGCTATCAGCTCAGTTCCAGCAGGATTTCTCAGTGGCCTCACAGCCCAAGTATGTGGAGTCTTCAGCAATAGGGTCTTACCATCTATTCCTGGTGGGAAACCAAGAGCTTCGGCAATGGCCTGTAATGTTTTGGGGGCATCAGGGAGGGTCAGCAATTATTGGTGACCCCCGTGCAATACTCTCCGTTCTGTTGTGTCCGGCTTGTTTTCTCATTAATTTTGTTTTGTTACTGTCATTTTTGTCATCTGTGTCTGTCATCATTTTTGTGTTTCTGTCTCCCTCAACTTTAGTTTAACCATGGAACATTCTTCCTCTCAGCCCTCAACCCTCCTTGATCTGGTTTCTCCCACTTTAAGGATTTTAGGAAGCTACAGAGTCTCAGCAGCCAAAGTGTTGGCTGGCAACCAGAGGGAGCTTTTGACTTGAGCCTGATTCTTAAAACCCAGTCGGTCAATTTTGGCCACCTGGGCCACCTGGACCAAGTACCCTATACTGTGGCTTGGTGCTACCTTTTCTTTGACCTCCCTTTCTGGTTACAACCTCTGGTTCTTCCTACTAACAGGTCCAACCATCCTCTCACTCCTACCTAAGGGGAATGAAAAAGAAATCAGCCTCCAAAAGTACTCCCTCCTTCAGGCTCTCCTGAGGAAGGTCTCCACCCTCTTTTCCAATGGCCCCCAGAGGCCCCCTCTCTTTCCTCTTCCGGTAGCTGGATTCAGTCTCTGGCAGTCGTTGGGCCATTACCCCCCACATGTACCAGACTGGACCCCAGGTGAAGCCTGGGAGCAAGGTGGGAATGATCTGAATGTTTATGTGAGCCCCACCCAGCTGCCACAGTGCACAAAAAGTGGGGAGAGGGGAAATAGCTTAGCAGTTAAGGTGTTTGCCTATGAAGCCTAAGGACTCCAGTTCGATTCTCCAGAACCCAAGTAAGCCAGATGCACAACGGGGCACATGCTTCTGGAGTTCCTTTACAGTGGCTGGAGGCACATAAGCATGGCCTCCTTTAAAGAACCCATATACACACATTAAGTAACATCTTATTCTTTCCCTTTGTGAGTCCAACTCACTCTGTAGTTCCAGACTGGCCTTAAACTAATAGCGATCCTCCTACCCCTGACTCCTAAGTGGTGGGATCAAAGGTGTGAACCACCATGCCCCACAAAGAGCTTATAGGTAGTTGGAGAGAGAGGCCCAAAGAGAACATGGATACTACTTTGTCTGTCCTGGCAAGACTAGAACCCATGTCTGATACAGTCTCATCCAAGATGGCTGAAAGCAACACTCTGGCAGTAACTTCCTGTTGCCTCAACTCAGCACCCCTCCTGAGTCAGCCTCTTGAGTTCACCACCCAATCAGGTCTCTCTCTCCCCCTGGCAAGGAAGGGAGGAAACTTCCTTCTGCATGGGTAATTTCTGCTCTGCTTCCTACATGTATTTTGTTCTGGATGTTTCTCGCCTTGTTACATGTTTGATTTCTCTTTAAGCTCTGGGTCCTTCACTATTTTATCTTTTAGTGTTTATGACTCCTGTGTGGAGGTGAAGGGCCTGGAATCATGTGTGCGTGTGCGTTTGCATGTGCGTGTGCATGTGTGTGTGTATGCACACCATCTCCATAGGCTTCTCCCTTGGAGATTTCTCTATATTTCTTTTCTCCCATTACTTTCTAGCTGGGCAAGGAGGAGAATTCCTTTCTGGCTCGAATTTCTGCTAGCCTTATTCTCTAAACCTCATAATTCATAATTGACACTTCTTGGAGTCTGTTTATTATAATTCTTTGCTAAAGAGAATAAGGATGCAAATTTTGGGGTTCTCAGGCCTGGAATCTCCTGCTTAAATCCTTCCTGAACCCCAAAATCATGCATCATTATGACTAAATTTTAATGAAAAGGTCTGAGTATATGTTCCTTTCTGCTACCTTCAGATATTTATTATGAGGTATGTTTACATGATAAACTACCACCCATAAAGTTTTTATTTAAGTTGACTTATAAATAAGTACTAAGGGCTGGAGAGATGGCGTAGCAGTTAAGGTGCTTGCCTGCAAAGCCAAAGGACCCAGGTTCAAGTCCCCAGCACCCACATTAGCCAGATGCACAAGGGGGCACATGTATGTGGAGCTCGTTTGTGGTGGTTGGAAGCCCTGGTGCACCAATTCTTTCTCTCTATCTCTCTCCCTCTTTCTCTGTTACATAAATAAAAATAAAATATTTAAAAATAAATGAATGCTCATGTAAACTAAGCGCAAATTTCGTTAATTCATAGGACTTAAGCAAATCTAACAAATTAATTAATTTACATTTGTTAATAAAAGAAATTAGAAATGTCTCCAGGCCTATTAACATATCTTTGCCTGTGTCATTATTTTTAGATATTTGTTTATGCTTTTATGTTTTAAATACAACTTCATGGATTTTTATTAAAATATACTTACTTTATTCAGAACTTATTTTTCTAAGTTCAAACATTTTGTAAACAGCCGGGCGTGGTGGCGCACGCCTTTAATCCCAGCACTCAGGAGGCAGAGGTAGGAGGATCACCGAGAGTTCGAGGCCACCCTGAGACTACATAGTGAATTCCAGGTCAGCCTGAGCCAGAGTGAGACCCTACCTCGAAAAAAAAAAAAATTGTAAACAGGGGGTAAAATGGCAGCATAGTAGCCATGCCAAAGCAGTCTAGGGAGGGAAATAAGCAGAAAAACTGAAAAATACACTCTTCTACTGAAAAGTGAAGGTGTATTAGTTATGAAACCAACCAGAGAATCAGGAGAGACTAAGAAAGGAGGAAACTGGCCAAAATCCTGCCAAGGCACCTGTAGCCCCAATCCACTCATTCACCTGCCTGACCAGCACAGAGCTGCAAGAGCAGAAACAAGGTGAAGGGATTTTCTATTCACATCAGCTTCCTTGCAATGTCAAGAAACCTGAAGGGGATAGAGCAGGGACCAGCTGAGCAGCTGCTAAAGCGGAACGCAATGGGACCAGCTGAGGAGCTCTTGCACAGCTCCAGGTATCCTGCACGGTCTCCCATCCCCCAACCACCAGTGTCATGCACCTCTGGTGAACTCCTTCACACCCAGCTGCACAGAACCAGCACAGCCAAACAAAATACCAGATCCACAGTGCAGCAGAGAGGGATCGAAGTGGGCATTCAGCATTGGTGAGATTGGAAGCCATCCCAAAAGGTAATAGGGCCTACTTACACAAAGGTAGGTACATAACCCTGCACTGGAAGTGCTAATCTCTCCTTCCATGTCAGGGCAGGGTATGTGTTCCATATTCTTGGTTGCTGTGGTGGTTTGATTCAGGTGTCCCCCATAAACATAGGTGTTCTGAATGTTAGGTTCCCAGCTAATGGATATTTGGGAATTAATGCCTCCTGGAGGGATGTATTGTTGGGGGCGGGCTTATGGGTTTTATAGCCAGTTTCCCCATGCCAGTGTTTGGCACACTCTCCTGTTGCTATTGTCCACCTTATGTTGGCCAGGGGGTGATGTCCACCCTCTGCTCATGCCATCGTTTTCCCCTGCCATCATGGAGCTTCCCCTCGAGCCTGTAAGCCAAAATAAACCTCTTTTTCCCACAAACTGCTCTTGGTTAGGTGATTTCTACCAGCAATGTGAACTGGACTGCAACAGTTGGCTTTATCATTCTCAAATAAGCTGTAGTTTGGGATTGACTATTGTTGTCTTTGGTGTTTGTCTTTGTCTTTTTCTTCTGTCATTATTGGGGGCAGGGTCTGATTGTTAGATTATCTATTTTAATTCCCACGAATGCATAAATACTCTGTGCTGGTTTGGATTGAATGTGTATATTACTCAATTGAATTTTAGAATTTGCCAGTAAATTGCTCTACCCAGTATACTAGAATACTTGAATAGTAGGCAAACTTAACACCTATGGTCAAGGGAAGAGATTGAGTAAAGGAAAGGTGCGGGGAGGGCTAATCAAAATCTAAAAGGAGGGCTGGAGAGATGGCTTAGCGGTTAAGCGCTTGCCTGTGAAGCCTAAGGACCCCGGTTTGAGGCTCGGTTCCCCAGGACCCACGTTATCCAGATGCACAAGGGGGTGCACGCGTCTGGAGTTCGTTTGCAGAGGCTGGAAGCCCTGGCGCACCCATTCTCTCTCTCTCTCCCTCTATCTGTCTTTCTCTCTGTGTCTGTCGCTCTCAAATAAATAAATAAATAAATTTAAAAAAATCTAAAAGAATATAAATCAGTCATATGGAAACCTACTTTTTTTGGACAATAGAACATGTAGGAAACATAGAGTGTTACTAGAAAATTTTCAGTGCCAGGGATGGGATACCTTCCAGTGAATTTCTGGTCAGGAAGGTCACTGATCTCCCCTAAACATTACAGGCCTTTGCTGAGGCCCTTAGTTTCCCACCAGGAATAGATGGTAAGACCCTATTGCTGAAGACTCCACATGATTGGGCTGCAAAGTCGCTGAGAAATCCTGATGGAGCTGAGCTGAAAACCTCCTTTATGTATACCAGCTGACAAAAATCTGGAAAAAGCTACAATGCATGCAGTTCAAGGGGACAAAGAGAAATCTTCAATGGAAATACTCAATAGCGCACACTGCAAGCCTAAATTTGGCATGTCTGTTATGGGGGAAACCAACCACCCTCTAGTTTGACTGGAGGGCTGCTCCATAGGAGGGAATACATCCTTGGTACTGAAAACCTACAACAGGGGTAGTCATCAGCGCTAGGGGTATAATATCTGGTTAAATGTATATACTATGCCCATCAAACTGATAAGCACTTCTCTTCATGTTCATACCGATATATTAATGCTACTGTTCACTTTTGGTTAGAGAAGCTTCTCTTTTCAGATGGCAGTGACCTTGGGATGACTCAGAAGGCACCATGGTGCTGAGAAGTGACAGAGTAGTGCTCAGCGCTGAAATATCTCTATCACACCTTCCAAGGCTCAAGGTCCATTGCAGAAGAGGTGGTAGAAAGAATGTAAGAGCCAAAGGAAGGGTAGGACTCCTTACAACGTTCTCCCTCCAGACACAAAATGGCCTGGATATCTATGACCTCACCTCACAGTGCCTGATACTACCTACACAAGGTCATCACAATAGGAGGAAAAAATCATGACATCAAAATAAAAGAGAGACTGATTGAGAGGGGGAGGGAATTACCATGGGTTATTGTCTATAATTATGGAAATATTCAATAAAAAATAAATTAAAAAATAAAATAAAATAGAGGCTGATTGAAAGAGGGAGGTGATATGATTGATGGTGGAGTTTCAGAGGAGAAAGTGGGGGGAGGGAGGTAAATACAATGGGTTATTATCTTCAATGATGGGAGTTGTCAATAAAAAAATTAAAAACAAAGATTAAGCCAGTTCCAGAGGTGGTGGCTCAGACCCATAATCCCAGCACTTGGGAGACAGAGGTACGTGGATCACTGTGAGGCCACCCTGAGATTACACAGGTCAGTCTGGGTTAGAGAGTGTGACCCTACCTGGAAAAAAAAAATGATTAAGCCAGATGTGGTGTGGACATACCTTTAACCATAGCACTCTGGTGGCTTAGGTAGGAGGATTGATGTGACTTTCAGGTCAGCCTGGACTAGGGTAAAATCCTACCTCAAAAAGTAAACTGGGTGTGGTGGTGCATGCCTTTAATCCCATCACTTAGGAGGCAGAGGTAGAAGGATCACCATGATTTCGAGGCCACCCTGAGACTACATAGTGAATTCCAGGTCATCCTGAGCTAGAGTGAGACCCTACCTCGAAAAACCAAAACTAAACAAATAAAAGTGGGGTGTGGTGGCACACACCTTTAATCCCATCACTTCAGAGGCAGAGGTATGCATGGTGGTGAACGCCTTTAATTCCAGTACTCGGGAGGCAGGGGTAAGAGGATTGCCATGAGTTTGAGGCCACCCTGAGACTCCATAGTGAATTCCAGGTCAGCCTTGGCTAGAGTGAGACCCTACCTCGAAAAAAAATACAAAAAAAAATAAAGTAAATAAATAAAGGTTAAAGAGTCCTGGAGAGATGACTTAGTGGCTAAGAGCAAGAGGTCATGAAGAGGCCTGAGAAACCACTTGAGTTCAACCCACAGAATTCACAGTAATTGCTGGGCATGGCCACACACATCTGTGATCCTAGTCCCATTGGGGAGCAGAGATCAGAGGATCACCAGAGCTTTTGAAAAAATGACTCTATGATTAGAGTTCAGCTCAAATAAGAACAGATGGAAGATACCACAGGTGAGCATACCCCAGTGCAGATCAGTGCATGGGGTGCCACATGGGCACATGCATGTGCATCACCACATATACATATTCCACCTCCAACCCCACACCACAGTATGTGTGTGTGTGTGTGTGCGCACACACACACGTTTGTGCAAAAAACGTTTTAAATGGGGCTGGAGAGATGCCTTAGCGGTTAAAGCGCATGCCTGTGAAGCCTAAGGACCCTGGTTTGAGTCTCCAGGTCTCATGTTAGCCAGATACACAAGGGGGCACATACTTGAGTTCATTTGCAGTGGCTAGAGGCCCTGGCATGCCCACTCTCACTCCCTCACTCTCTCTCCCTCCCTCTCTCTGTCTCTAATAAATCAAAATAATAATAAAATCTTTAAAAAGTTTTAAATTAAAAAGGGATATTGGGCTGTAGAGATGGCTTGGCAGTAAAAGTGCTTGCTTGTAAAGCCTGATGGCTTGGGTTTGATTTCTCTTTACCCACATAGAGCCAGATGCATAGGGTGGTGCAAGCATCTGGAGTTTGAAGTGGCAGGAGGCCCTAGAGAACCTATTCTCCTTTTCTTTCTCTCTCTCTGTGTTTGTCTACCTCTCAACTAACTAACTAACTAACTAAATAGCATATATATTATTATTTTTTGGTTTTTCAAGGCAACGCACTAGCCCAGGCAGACCTGGAATATCTTCCTACATCTGTCTTCCAAGTACTGGGATTAAAGACATGCACCACCACACCCAGCTAAAAGTATTTTTGTTTTGTTTTGTTTTGTTTTCCAAGGTAGGGTCTCACTCTGGCTCAGGCTGACCTGGAATTCACTATGTAGTCTCAGGGTGGCCTCAAACTCAGGGCGATCCTCCTACCTCTGCCTCCTGAGTGCTGGGTAAAAGTATTTTTTATTTTATTTTATTTAAAAAAATTTTTATTTATTTATTTGCAAGTGACAAACAGAGAGAGAGAAAGAGGCAGTTAGACAGAGAGAGAATGGGCACACCAGGGCCTCCAGCCACTGCAAACGAACTCCAGACACGTGCGCCCCCTTGTGCATATGGCTAGCGTGGGTCCTGGGGAATCGAGCCTCGAACTGGGGTCCTTAGGCTTCACAGGCAAGTGCTTAACCACTAAACCATCTCTCCAGCCCAGTAAAAGTATTTTTAAAAGGGGTATTTCTTGCATTGTAGAATGCTGTCCTCTGAGTATACCAGCCATTACCATCTTAATCAGAGTAGCTGGGACTATTCACAAAAGGCTCTTTTTTTAAGCATTTTATTTTTTATTTATTTGAGAGCAACAGAGAGAGAAAGAGGGAGGGAGGGAGGGAGGGAGAGAGAGAGAAAGAGAGAGAGAGAGAGAGAGAGAGAGAGAGAGAGAGAGAGAGAGAGAATGGGTGTGCCAGGGCCTCCAGCCACTGCAAATGAACTCCAGATGCATGCACCTCCTTGTGCATTTGGCTAACAATGGGTCCTGGGGAATTGAGCCTTGAACCCCAGTCCTAAGGACTCACGGCAAGCGCTTAACCGCTAAGCCATCTCTCCAGTCCACAAAAGACTCTTAACAAGATCAGGGCTATTGACATTCCATTACAGAAGAGGTTCAGGAGGGTCATTAGACTCTTACCTGAGATTTCAACCATTCCCTTCTGAGCCCACTCTCAGCTATATGTAATTCTGTCCCGTGTGGTCTTGTTAGGCTAGAGTATTTAGAGGGTGGAAAGTTAACTGAAGGTGAGACTCCATCTGTTCACTTGTAGGGAAGTCATAATCCATGTTTGGTGGAATATTTTTGTGATGCAGCTCTTTTGGGGCTACCCACACTCCTGTAAGCAAAACCAATATCCTCATTGTTTCACCAAACAGGATTTGAAAGGAATGGTCACTCTGATGGGTTGTTGGTGACCTATCTGGGTTAATCAGACATTCATGTCTCCCCAGGAAAAGTTAAGGCAACACTTGTAAACCAAACAGGCACCAGCATAACCAAAGATGAGTTTGGGAGGAGCAGTTGCATGATATCCCTTCTACAAGATTTTCAACTGAAATTAAGCTTGCTGAGGGTGAAGTATCTGTGAATGTCCTTCTCTATGTGGAATGTGTGGATGAATGTGATCCATCCAGGGCTTATGGGGACATTCTAGGAATGGCTGAAGGACTGTCGCAGTCTTTGACAGTAGTACATATGGAATAGTATGGTAAGGGGGCTCCAGCAGAAATTGCCTTGCTCCTGCTGTGGGCAATAAGACATGCAAATGAGGCTCAGCTGTCTGCCCAGAAAGAATTTGCCTGCAAGAGGGAAAAATTAAGAGGAAAAGACATGTAGGCAACATGCTCCATGCTACCCTCTGATTTGGTAGGTAAATGGGATAAAGGAAATGATGAGATGGAGGTGTGGCTTGGCCATTTCTTACACCTGTGGAGATGTAAGGAAATGAATACAAATTAGATCTGTGCTAAGCAGCCCCTTCCTTGGAGCTGAAAACTTGGAATCCATTGGAAGAATTCAACAGTGAAGTGAAAAAACGTGGTAGAATCATAGTGAAGGAACTAGGTGTAAGAGAGGTGGTGTGTGATGCCGAAGTCACTGGGCTGGATAGAGCTAGGTTAAGAAGGAAGATAGCTGGGCATGGTGACACACATCTTTAACCCCAGCACTCGGGAGGCAGTGGTAGGAGGATTGCTGTGAGTTCTGGTGTACCTGTTCTTTCCCTCTCTGGTACTGGTTACTGGGTACTTGAACCTGGGTCCTTAAGTACTGCTAAGCCATCTCTCCAGCCCAGAAGTGATATTCTTTTTTTTTTTTTTTCGAGGTAGGGTCTCACACTAGCCCAGGTTGACCTGGAATTCACTATGGAGTCTCAGGGTGGCCTCAAACTCATGGCAATCCTCCTACCTCTGCCTCCCGAGCTCTGGGGTTAAAGGCATGCGCCACCATGCCAGGCCCAGAAGTGATAGTCTTTACACACCTATAAGCAATCATGTAAAACATCTATTCACAGTACCAGGCCAGTTTTGCCAAGTATAGCAACCTTAGTTCCTTGAAGATGTCTCATCATACCTGAAAATACAGCATTGTAGTCAGAATTTCCAATTGTCTACTATAGTAAGATCAGATTTTCATTGAAATAATGCAAATAACTACAATGCCACAAAAATAAAAATCATTTCTAAATTCTGGAGGGTAGGTAGAAAAAGTAAATGTTTCCATTTTCACCCTCAAAAGTATATGTGTTTATAGTCAGGTGTGATTGTACACACTTTTGATCCCAGCACTCGGGAGGTAGTGGTAGGAGGATCACCATATGTTGAGGTCACCCTGAGACTACATAGTGAATTCCAGGTCAGCCTGGGCTAGAGCAAAACTCGATCTTGAACAATCCCTCCAATAAAGATAATTACATCTATCATTTATAGCAGAGATTTTCCTGCATTGCTGAAATGTGCCTACCTGCAGTCCTTACCAATGAGTTTAGTAAATTCAGTGATTTATGACTTTCTTTTGTTCTATGATTAAAAGCTCATGTAACTGCTTCCATGGTGGACCATGTCATTCTGCACAACCTGGATGCCTGTTACTGGGTTGTAGTCACTGATATTTGGCTCAGAATAAAATAAATGATCACTTATTCCCTTTGAAGTGAGAACTATATTTTTCATTGATAGCTTATTGGTCTGAAAATGTAAAAAGTTTTTTTTCTTTTAAGTAATTGGCTTAAGAACTAAAGATTTTTCATTAAAAAATTTTTTTTGTTCATTTTAATTTATTTATTTGACAGTGACAGAGAAAGAAAGAGGCAGTGAGAGAGAATGGGTGTGCCAAGGCCTCCAGCCACTGCAACGAACTCCAGATGCGTGCGCCCCCTTGTGCATCTGGCTAACGTGGGACCTGGGGAATCGAGCCTCGAACCGGGGTCCTTAGGCTTCACAGGCAAGCGCTTAACCACTAAGCCATCTCTCCAGCCCAGATTTTTCATTTTATGAAGATAATTTCTTATGCTTGGTATACATACTAGGAATTTGATTACATAAACTAGTAGTCTTCTCAATTTAAAGAACTAAATTTTTGTTTATAACAATGCATCTGCTTTAACATTCTTTTTAAATATGTTTTTAATCTTTATTTATTTTATGAGAAAGAGAGAGAAAGAGAGATTAAGAGAATGGATATGCCAGCGCCTCTAGCCACTGCAAATGAACTCTAGATGCATGTGGCATCTCGTGCATCTAGCTTTACGTGGGTAGTGGGGAAGCAAATCTGGGTCCATAGGCTTTGCAGGTAAGCACCTTAAACTCTGAGGCATCTCTCCAGCCATGCCTTTAACATTCTTTATTGGTGAAAAATTAAGGGGAAGAGAAGATAAAAAAATTTTTAAATTGCAATGTGGTCTCATGTATCCCAGTTTGGCCTATGTAGCTGAGAATGACCATGAACTTCTGATCCTCCTGACTCTCTCTCTCAAGTGTTGGGATTAGAGGTGTGTGCTATGGCACTTTGTGCAGTGCTGGAGATTACAGGGCCTCTTGGAATGCTAAGCAAGCACTAGCCAGCCCTAAAATAAAATACTTCATCGCTATTTTGATTAAGAAGATAATTGAGAACTAGAGAGTTGTGGTTAAGGCACTTGCTTGCAAAGCCATTAGTTTGATTCCTGAGTTTGATTCCCTAGTACCCACATAAAGCCAGATGCACAAAATGTGCATGCATCAAGTTCATCTGCAATGGCTGGAGGCCCCAATATTCCCATTTTCACGCTCTCTCTCTCTCTCTCTGCTTGCAAATAAATAAAAATATAATTGAATTCAAATCAAAGGTTTTTAACCCATTGAATTCATTTATTTTTGCTTATTTGTTTTGAGATAAAAATCTCTCTTTGTAGCCTTAGCTGGCCTAAAACTTGTGATCCTTCTGTCTCAGCCTTTCAAGTACTGGGACCTAGGAATCACCTTTTAAATTTAAATTTAAAATTTCTAACACATTTCTGAAAATCAAATTTTATTTGTTGTTTTTTCTTTCTTTCTTTCTTTTTGAGATAGGTTCTTGCTCTAGCCCAGGCTGGCCTTGAACTCACAGTGATCGCCTACCTATGCTTACTGAGTGCTGGGATTAAAGGTGTGCACCACCATGGCTGGTGCCTGGCTACTAAAAAGAGTATGCTTTATGGGCTGGAGGGGTGGCTTAACAGTTAAGGCGTTTGCCTGCAAAGCCAAAGGACCAAGGTTCAATTCCCCAGGACCCACATAAGTCAGATGCATGGTGGCGCATGTGTCTGGAGTTTGTTTGCAGTGGCTGGAGGCCCTGGCGTACACATTCTTTCTCTCTATCTGTCTTTCTCCTTGACTCTCTCAAATAAATAATAAAACAAATAAATAAACAAAACTTTTGTTTGTTTGTTTTAGGTCTTTCAAGGTAGGGTCTCACTCTGGTCCAGGATGGCCTGGAATTAACTATGGAGTCTCAGGGTGGCCTGGAACTAATGGTAATCCTCCTACCTCTGTCTCCTGAATGCTGGGATTAAAGGCATGCGCCACCACACCCAGCTACTTTTTTTTTTTAATTTACTTATTTGAGAGAGAAAGAAAGAGGCAGAGAGGAAAGAAAGGAAGACAAAGAGAGAATGGGTACACCAGGGCATGCAACCGCTGCAAATGAATTCCAGATGCATGCGCCACCTTATGCATCTGGCTTTATATGGGTCCTGGGGAATTGAATGGAGGTCCTTTGGCTTTGCAGGCAAGCACCTTAACCGCTAAGCCATCTCCCCAGCCCCAATACAAATCATTAAAGTGTACTCTTTCAGGGCTGGAGAGGTGGTTAAGGCGCTTGCCTGCAAAGCCAAAAGGATCTAAATTCGATTCCTTAGGACCCATGTAAGCCAGATGCACAAGGTGACACATGCATCTGGAGTTTGTTTGTAGTGGCTAGAAGCCACAGTGTGCCCATTCTCTCCCTCTCACTCACTCTGCCTCTTTACCTCTCTCAAATAAATAAATTAAAATAAAATATTTAAAAAAAAAGAAATGGGGCTGGAGAGATGGCTTAGCGGTTAAGGTGCTTGCCTGTGAAGCCAAAAGACCCCAGGTTCAATTCCCCAGGACCCACATAAGCCAAATGCAAAAGGTAGTCCATGTATCTGGAGTTCATTTGCAGTGGCTAGAAGCCCAGACGCACCCATTCTCTCTGTGTCTGTCTCCTCACTCTCTCTCTGCTTGCAAATAAATCTAAAAAAGAAATAATTTTTATTATTATATTTGTGGGACTATAGTTATTTGCATTAGTTCAATAAAAATCTGATCTTCTGCTGGGTGTGGTGGCACACGACTTTAATCCCAGCACTTGGGAGGCAGAGGTAGGAGGATCGCTGTGAGTTCAAGGCCACCTTGAGATGACTACATAGTGAATTGAAGATCCTATCTAAAAACAATCTAATCTTCTTACTATAGTAGGCAATTGGAAATACTGCTATTACCAAGGCTTTGACTAGAATGCTGTACTTTCAGGTATGACCAGATATCTTTAAGCATCTAAGCTTGCTATAATTGGCAAAACTTGCCTGGTACTGTGAATAGATGCTTAAGAAGCCTAAAGACCCAGGTCTGATTCCCCAGGACCCATGTAAGCCCGATGCACAAGGGAGTGCATGTGTCTAGAGTTCATTTGTAGTGGCTAGAGGCCCTGGTGTGCCCATTCTCTCTCTGTCTGCCTTTATCTCGCTCTCAAATAAAATATTTTTTTAAAAAAAGAGTATCACTTCCTGGCAGGTCCAGGAACCTCAGAATATTTTTGGGATCCTGAGAGAGAGGACTTTACTCAAATCTTTAGGCACTAAAAGTATATTTTTAAAAAAGTTACTTTTGTTGTGTGTGTGGTATATGCATATGTATGTTCTTTTTTATTAGAGAGAGAGAGAGAGAGAGAGAGAGAGAGAGAAAGAAGTGGCAAACCAGGGCCTCAACCACTGAAATTGAACTTGAGACGCTTGTGCCATCTAGTGGAAATGTGCAACCTTGTGCTTGCCTCACCTTTGTGTGTCTTGCTTATGTGGGATCTGGAGAGTTGAACATGGGTCCTTAGGCTTCTCAGACAAGCACCTTAACCGTTAAGCTGTCTCCAATCCGCATATGTATATTCTTATGTGTGTGGGTTTGTGTCCACATGCATATGGATTCCACAGGACAGCCTGAAGTGTTATTCCTCAAATACACTGTTCACCTCTTTTTCACAAGGGGTCTCTCATTGGCTTGATCTCGTCAATTAGGCTAGAGTGGCTGGCCAGCAATCTCCAGAGATCTGACTGTTTCTGTCTCTCTAGCACTTGGATTACAAGTGCTTGCTGTTAAGCCTGAAGTTTTCTTTTATTTTTTCCTTTAAAAAACAAAATTTTAGCTGGGTGTGGTGGCGCATGCCTTTAATCCCAGCACTTGGAAGGCAGAGGTGGGAGGATCACCGAGAATTCAAAGCCACCCATAGTGAATTCCAGGTCAGTCTGGGCTAGAGTGAGACCCTACCTTGAAAAACCAATATATATATATGAAAGAGAGAGATAGAGAGAATGGGCATGCCAGGGCCTCTAGCCACTGCATACAAACTCCAGACACATTTGCCTCCTTGTGCATCTGGTTTACGTAGGTCCTGAGGAATCAAACCCGGGTCCTTTGGCATTGCAGGCAAATGCCCTAACTACTAAGCAATTTCCTCAGTAACCTCCTTTCTTCCCCTTCCTTTTTTATTGAGGTAGGGTCTCACTCTAGCTCAGGCTGACCTGGAGTTCATTATGTAGTCTCAGGGTGGCCTCAAACTCTCGGCGATCCTATTTCTGCCTCCTGAGTGCTGGAATTAAAGGCGTGTGCCACCATGCCCAGCATTAAGCCTGAAATTTGTGTGTGTTGTGTATGCTGTATGCACATATATGTACAGATGCATTTACCACTGGACAGAGGCCACAGGACAGCATCAGGTGTCTTTCCTCAATCAGGTGTATTTCCTTGAGAAGGATCTGAACATGGATGAAGCTGCAGTGTTTATGAGCCCCAGTGATTCTCATCTCTGCTCCCCATAGAACTGGGGATACAGACATGGGTGGGTCCTGAGGACTTGAACTCAGGTGGTCTTAGGCCCTTTCAGGCTGTCATTCTGTGGCAGCCACTCTTACCCATGGAGCCATGCTCCTATCCCAAGCCTGACATTTAAAAAATATATTTTTATTTATTTGCAAGCAGAGAGAAAGAGAGACAGACAGAGAATGAATAGGAATGAGAATTGGGTGCACCAGGGCCTCCAGCCACTGCATATAAACTCTAGATGCATTGTGCCACTTTGTGCATTTGGCTTTACGTGGATACTGGGGCAATGAACCCAGGTCATTAGGCTTTGCAGGCAAGCACCTTAATTGCTAAGACATCTCTCCAGACCCAAGTCTGACTTTGTTTTTATTTTTGTTTTCTGAGGTAGGGTCTCACTCTGGCCCAGATTGACCTGGAATTCACTATGGAGTCTCATGGTGGCCTCAAACTCACGGTGATCCTCCTACTTCTGCCTATGGAGTGCTGGGATTAAAGGCGTGTGCCACTTTGCCTGGCTTGACATTTTTTTTTTGTTCATTTTTATTTATTTATTTGAGAGTGACAGACAAAGAGAGAAAGAGGCAAATATGCATATAGAGAGAATGGATGCTCCAGGGCCTCCAGCCACTGCAAACAAACTCTAGATGTGTGCACCCCTTGTGCATCTGGCTAACGTGGGTCCTGGGGAATCGAGGTTCGAACCGGGTTCCTTAGGCTTCACAGGCAAGCACTTAACCGCTAAGCCATCTCTCCAGCCCTTGACAGTTTTTATTTTTTTGGTTTGCTTTCTGTTTCTGGTTTTTAAGGTAGGGTCTCGTTCTAGCCCAGGCTGACCTGGAATTCACTATGTAGTCTCAGGGTGGCCTCAAACTCAAGGCAATCCTTTTACCTCTGCCTCCCGAGTGCTGGGATTAAAAGCGTGTGCCACCATGCCCGGCTAAGTCTGACATTTTTATGTGGGTTCTGGGAGTCCTTGTGTTTATGAAGCAAGTTCATTGACTGAGATCTCTCTCTAGACCCTACAAGTGAAATATTATGACACTTAGTTTGGTTTCCTAGCTTCTGGAAGCTTTTAAAAGTCTGTTGCACTGGGCGTGGCAGCACATGCCTTTAATCCCAGCATTCAGGAGGCCAAGGTAGGAGGATCACTATGCGTTCGAGGCCAGCCTGAGACTACATAGTGAATTCCAGGTCAGCCTGGGCTAAAGCCAGACCCTACTTTGAACCCCCTCCCCATCAAAAAAATCTGGGTATGGTATGATGTCATATGCCTCTAGATCCAGCACTCAGAAGGCAGAGGCAGGATTCAAGTTTTAGGACAGACTGAGCTACATTGGGAGAACCTAAGGGCTGTGGGCTGGAGAAATGGATCAGTGGTTAAAGTACTTGCCTGTGAAGCCTAAGGGCCCAGGTTCAACTGCCCAAAACCCATGTAAGCCAGATTGCAAATTGCGGCACATGTATCTGGAATTTGTTTGCAGTGGCTGGAGGCCCTGGCGTGCCCATTCTCTCTCTCTAATAAAAAATTAAACTATTTAAAAATAATTAAAAGTAAAATCTAAGGTTGGAGAGATTGCTTAGTGGTTAAGGCACTTGCCTGCAAAGCAAAAGGACTCAGGTCCAACTCCCCAAGACCCATGTAAGCCACATGCACGAGGTGGCACATGCGTCTGGAGTTCATTTACAGTGGCTGGAGGCCTTGCAGGCCTCTTCTCTATCTGCCTCTTTCTCTCTCTCCATCTCTCTCTCTCAAATAAATAAATTAACTTTGTGTGTTTTGTTTTTTGAGATAGGGTCTCACTCTAGTCCAGGCTGACCTGCAACTCACTGGCATCTTAGGGTGGCCTTGAACTCACAGTGATCGTCCTACCTCTGCCTCCCAAGTGCTGGGATTAAAGGTATGTGCCACCATGCCTAGCAATTAACATATTTTTAAAAAGTAAAATCTAACTAGAAATTTCTTATATTTTCAGCAAAGAAAATGTAAACAGAGCCTATGAGGGCTGGCTCAGTGGTTAAAGGCACTTGCTTGCAATGCCTGGTGGCCCAGGTTTAATTCCCTAGTACCTACATAAAGCTAGGTGCACAAAGTTGCACAGGCATCTGTTCATTTGCATATGAACCCAAACAATTAGAATAAAACTTACTCTAAACGTATTTGTTTGTATTTATGCATAAAATACATGTGAGAATCAGTGCATGGGGGTTGAACTGTGTAAGTCAGACAACTGTGTTAGATCCAGGCTTCACCTCTTACTAATAACCACATGACTCTAGAAATCTCTTTCATCTTTCTGTCCCTCAATTTTGCTCTATAAAGCGGAGATAGTTAACAATCCTACTTTAGGACTATTGTGTGAATTAAAAGTCCACAGTTAAAACTCCAGCTAACACAATAGTTACAACTATGGCTCATTTGCAAATGTGGAGATGAGGTCCAATTAGAAATTTGTTGGAACTGTATTGGTTAGGTTTTCTTTTTCAAGGCTAGCATAATCTACAAAACCAATTTTCCTAAATTGGCTAGATTATATTTGCTAATCACTTTAAGCTAGATGACTCGCATTATGAGAACATTTTAATAAAATGACATACTCATTTAACACAGCCTTTATTTTGTTTCAAAACAAATTTTTCAGGAAACAAAATACTTTAACAGTTGGTTACAAACGAAATAAAAATCACAGTTTCAAATGATCAAAACTAAACAACTGCTGAAAGGCAGATCACTTGGTTTACCCAAGAAAAAGTAAAGGAAAAAAAAAGTTAAAGTCAAAAAGTATTAAAATGAACATTCTACATAAGGCTACATTCCCCAGTTAAGAAAGGAGAGTTCACATATACAACTAAATGTTGTGTAGAGAAGTGGCTGAAAATCTGCACACTTCATGTAAATTATGCATGAAAGTTTGATCAATTGCATAAGCTTCCTGAGTGGCTCCCATGCTGCACTAGGTCTACATGCTTAATATTCATATCAAACAAATGGAGTGGTTGAGCATGACAGACCTTGAACTGCACTTTCCAATTAGTCACTGTATCTGCTGAGGGTATGTTCAACTATAAATCTCCGCCTCAAATCTTAAGTTATAGTGGAAATTTGCCACATTAAAAAACTAGGTGGATGACATGCACACCTTTTAGAAGTTTGTTTTATACTAGCACTTTCCCCCTCACTTCCCTTATTGTTTCATTTGGTCTTTTTAAAGTTTGTATTCTTAAAAAAAAAGCAAACCTTCCAAAATTGGGAGTTGTTGATATGTACAACGTTTTAGCTATCTCACTTGAAAATAACTTCAATATGGTTACTAGTTGGGGCTCATTAGCATGTTGGATATCAAGGTTCCTAACCAATGTTTGTGTTCATCCTCCATAAATAAGACACTATTTCCAGGGTGATCTGAAAGCATGACTCCAGACAATTTCCATACTAACTTCACTTCAATGGATTTAGCCATGTTTGAATGTTCCCATTTTATAATCTGGGTTAGTGTTTTAATTTTAACCCTAAAATTATTATTTACTAAAATAAGGGCCTTTCCTATATACACATAGTTTTTCTAGTTTATCTTCTAAATAAAGGGAGAGAAAGTAAATCCCAATAAACTATAAACTAAATAAAAACATTCTACTCAAGAAAATGGCCTACACATCACTTCAGAAGGCTCAAGTTTTTTTGACCAACAGAAACTGAGGTAAATGAATCCCAAAATGATGGGGAAAATGCCTCAGTAATGTACTTATACATAATGAGTGAAATACAGTATTTACTAGTATTAAATATGCTGTAGTGTTACACAGTAAACATGTGAAACAAGAAACATCTGGTTACAAACATTTGCTGAGTTTGGGGGGAAGAAAGAAATACATCATTTTCATTGTTCAGAAAATACAGCAAAGAGGATGGTCAATGCATCCACCAACTATAGAGATTGGACAAAAAGCTATTTCAATTCTCACCTATCACCAACTACAATTCAAATTAAATGCATTCTGCCATTTTAAGATAAAGCGTGACTACAAATACCTAGCAATCCACTAATACTTTGAATGACAGGTCACTGCTGTAGGATCTGTCAAATATTTCACTGTGGTGGGTAATCTATAGCCCTTTAGGCACAGAGATGAGAAATGCATCTCCAGTAAAAAATGCAATGTTACAGGCACTGAGACTATTTAATTTACATACATTTTTAACCATTTGTTTTTTTATAACAAACTCCTACAACTAAATCGTATATTGCCACCAATTTGAATTATTCCTTTGATCTCCATCTCTAAATTCCCTATTATACACAGGCACATGGTTCTGATTACCTAAACACATTGGTGGCAGAATGATGGTCTCTCTTGTCTCAAATTCACTGTTAGTGCTAGGACTAAAAGGCAACATAAAGGCAAGCCAAATTTATAATTTAAAAGAATACTGAGAATCAAGGCCAAAACGCTAGCTTTGTAGGCAGTGTTTACTTGTGCACCTAAGACAGCATTGCAATGAGGTAGATAAACAAAAGTAACTGGACTGGAATGGGATCTGTGGGTCTAAAATGTTACATCCCATCATACTCTACACTTAGTCCAAAAATTATAGCAGAAGTGCCTTTTCAACTTTCACAGTTAATTTTGCTGTCAACCTATTAGAATTTGCACTTGGTATAAACAAGGAAGAGATGAAAAACTGAAGGAACATTTGTTATAGTACAGAAAATTACCTTAAATAAAGATTCAAGACTGTTCCATATATGTATATGTATATGTATGTGTGTGTATCTGTGTGTATATATACATACTATATATATATACACACACATACACACACAGACACACATGCACACATATATATATTCACTAGATTCATACCAATATTGGTTTCATAATCTTATGATGTTACACCCAACTTCACAGACATAGCAGCAGGTACTTCATAATGAAATGCTCACATTGCCACATATGGAGATACAGTACTATTTATCACACTTGCACTCTGAGGCGTAAACATAGTGGCTGGACTTATAGACTATCTCCCAAATAAACTTTATAAGCATGGTGGTTAAACACAACCTTTTTCTCTTTTACAAGAAAAAAATGAGGATAGGTCTGTGTGTTTTTTTCAGAAATGAATAGAAAGCCCATTTTATATAGTAGGCTCTTTGTTAAGTAAAATAGGAATTTCTAAGCTTTTCATCAAGAATTATTTGTGGAAAGTAAAAGTACCTTAGGCAAGGACAAAAACAGCACTATTATGACTTAGCATAAAGATGAAATAATACAAAACCCCTAGATAAAAAATTAAGTGATATTTATAGCCAATGTGAGTATAATTGGAATCAAACATTTAGCCAATGATAAAAGTAAAAACCTACAGTGATGTGAATAATATTGTTTTCTTCATTTCTGAACACTCAGTTTTTCTGTTTTTTAACTTCACATGAACCACATATATGATGCATATATAACATGTAACCCAGCTACCTCAGTCAGCATGGAGACAGCAGCTCACTACCTTTAAACTTTAGAAGACTACTTTTCTTTCCAGCAAAACCTGAAAAGATTCTCAATGTTCCAAGGCACTGCAAAAGTCTGCAGGCAAATAAGAATGATGAATTATTACTAAAACTGAGGTGCAACAAAGTAAGGACATATGATGTAGAACAGCCATTAATAAATGTAATTGTATATGTCATTCATGAAGTGTTTTTCATCCTGGGGTGTACTGCTTAAAAAGATTGCAACTAGAGAAGGTACAGTCTTAAAACCTATAGTATTTTCATTGTATAGGTTGCAAATCTCAATGCAATTACACAAAACCAACTCATAATGAAACACCAACATTTAAAAAGAAGTATGGACTTTAGGAGCACTGTTATACACATGGAAAACATCTGCATTGCACTAATGTCCTAAAAATCACTTCAACTCACAAATACCACAGAAGAAATATAAGGAATCTGTACAAAAGATCTGTACTCATCCAAAACAGGATACCTTACAAAACAAAAACAAAACAAAACAAAACTGTGGCTCTCATCAATAGCAGTTCTCAAAATGCTACCCTAACAGTAATAGTAACAAAATCATGATGGTGGGCATGATCCTTAGATCAGTAGTACAGGATCCATGTTTTGAATCAAGTGTACTCAAAATCCTAAAGTATACTGTGAAAAGAATAAACATACACCCATTAAGTGTTCCTCTTTGCCTGGCAAGCCTATGGGGGACCATTTTTAGAGGACTATGGAGAAAATTTGTTAACACAAATATTGAACACAATTTGAAAAGCTTACTAAAAGAATTCCTAATTAGGAAAATGTACTAGAAATGACTTTAACAGCTTCAGTGGATGGCAAGTGGTTTGAACATATATACTTAAGAGGTGATAAATACCATTTAAAAATTCTACTTGAGTTTCATAAACTGAGCATTAGGTAACCCTGTGACCAACCTTTAAGATTACTACAGTTAACCTTAAAAACCAAAGGTATACATTTTGTCATTGCCTCCCTTCATCCTAAACTGGATAAAACCCAGTAAAGTGCATCTTGACAGTAATCTCTCTCAAATTCTAAAGAGGCTGCCAAACTCTTCTAAGATTTAAAATCATCTAAGACTCTATAGATACTAATAAGAAATTATAACAACCAAAACTTGTCATAAAAAGCTAAAGGCAACTTAAATAATATCCTTCTAGGGTCTACTATCTCACTGCAGGACAGTGTGTATCTCACATTTCTTAAAACCCTGTAAAGCCAGTGTTTCATGTAAAAGTCTTAAAACCTACAAAACCTAATGTGTCAAGTACATTTCATAGAAGAATGGATTAACAGGGAAAAAAGTGTTAACTTGAATCCCCTTGGTTAGGAATATAAGGATTATCCCCAAATGAGATTCATACCAGCTGTAATATATTCCTTGCAAAAGAATGCAAGCCAAACCAGTGCCTCTCAGATGCTCAAAACCAATGCGGTGTGCACATGAGAAACAAAGAGATAGCTGCTTTGGATTACTGAAATCCTAAAGCAGCTATAGTATCTGTAGAATCAAGGAACTGTTACAGTTCTGTTTTTAACTTTCCCTCCGCCTCACTCGAAACAAGCCTTCACTCCTACTACTGTGATGACAGGAAGAAAATCACATTTAAAAAGGGCTCATTTTCTGTACTGGTTGACAAAATCATTCTAATTTTATTCACCAAAACATTTCCAGCAGCAAGTTACTGCTTTCTGTGAAAAGTAAACCTAAGATAAACATGAGCCCCACAAGACTCTGGCTATCCAAATTCGGGGAGAACCACCTCTATATAAGTTTTACATATTTTAATGAAAAGTGTCATCCAGCTGCAGGTAGCAGCAATAAAAATGGTAATATGTATATGTATGTATATAAAAGGTAGCAAATGGTGACCAAGAGATGTAAGGGAAGTGGGGTAGGGAAATGCTGAAAAGACACATGTGACATGCAAACAGAAAGGGAGATGCGAAGGCTACCAGGGGGGATTGGGAAGGTGAGGGGGAAGGAGAATCAATTTAAATTGTGTTTGAAAATGACATAATGTTACCTCAAACTCTGTGCTAACTAAAATATTTAAAACTTAAATAAAAGGAACTCAGTTACACATGGAAAGTGTCCTGGAAATGGTAATCTTCAAGCTGAGCTTATTAAAGCATTCTGAACAGTATTTTTAAAAAAATCAAGTATCAAAGAGGATAGGATTTGAAGTGAAAAACATTTCTGTGTGCAGTGTTCTATGTGCAAACTGCACTTCTACAGAATGATGAGTTATATCAAATACCACACTGTAACAACACCACCGCTGAAAGTAAACTCAAATGAGGGAAAATGTGGCAGAACCCAAGAAAAGAGTTTAATATCTTAGGTGTTCTGAAAAAAAAAAAAAAATCTCTTTTCTTCTCCATTTCCTTTGATTCACTTAGGTCCAGGAGGGATTGTTGCCGGATTCTGCACTGGTGGAGCTGGAAATGCCTGCAAATTCATCCCTGGCTGGAACAGTCCCCCGGATTGGGTAGGAATTACTACAGACTGCTGTGTTGTTCCTACCCACTGTACTGGATACCCCGTGCCCCCTAAAGCATTATAGGGGCAAATGTGAGACATTCCATATGATGACAATGGCCCAGGAAATGAAGGGAGAGGGAGTCCTTGTGTCAAGGAAGTTGGGACAGCTCCACGGATTTGGGACAGAGAAGAAATCCATGTTGATGTGTAGCCCATAGTAGATGGAGTAGTCTAACAAAAAATAAAAATAAAAACAAAAGATCAGTTTATTTGACATATGCTTTCATCAATCTATATTCCTTCCTATTGTTTTTGGCTTACTACTCCAATATTTGAATGAGTATAGCACTCATTGTAATGACATGTTAATCATAGGTGACATACCTTGTCTTCTTCACCTTCCTAACTGCTCTTCCTTGCAAGGTAGTCATTTTCTTTTCTTTTTTTTTTTAATTATTTATTTATTTATTTGAGAGCGACAGACACAGAGAGAAAGACAGATAGAGGGAGAGAGAGAGAATGGGCGCGCCAGGGCTTCCAGCCTCTGCAAACGAACTCCAGACGCGTGCGCCCCCTTGTGCATCTGGCTAACGTGGGACCTGGGGAACTGAGCCTGGAACCGGGGTCCTTAGGCTTCACAGGCAAGCGTTTAACCGCTAAGCCATCTCTCCAGCCCAAGGTAGTCATTTTCTGATGAGAGGCTCAACACTACAAATTGTACTAAGCAAGTTAATAGCGAAGTGGAGTCTTGAACATGATTCCAACTAACTCCAAGACCCATACTAACTTGCTTTATAACATTTTAGTCTCTACTTTGCTGGTGCTAGTGTACTTACATTTTTTATTTCTTTCTGACAGTCTCACGTATGCTTTAATACACAGCCATAGATAAGAAGAGCCCATCTTACTGCACAGTTCTTTGGTGATTTAGTGTAACACAGGGAAAAGAGTCTGGCATATATCAGGTGCTCAAGAAATACGACTTTCCTGACCCCTTCTACTCACTATCCTAAAGTCTGATATTTCTGCTATATTCTTTTTTTCCACTAAACTCTAATTTTTTTAAAATTTTCTGTTGTTCAACTGGTTGTGGTGTTTACTGATCTGAGAAACTCAAGAGCTCAGAGGGGAACACGCAGTTGAAGAGCCTAACCCAGAGTCTTAAAAAAAATTATATATATATATATTTAGAGAGAGAGAGAGGCAGATACAAAGAATTGGTGCCAGGGCCTCAGCCACTGAAATCAAACTCCAGACAATTGTGCCACCTAGTGGGCATATGTGACCTTGCACTTGCCTCACCTTTGTGGGTCTGGCTTACATGGGATCTGGAAAGTTGAACATGGGCTTTGCAAGCAAGCACTTTAATGGCTAAGCCATCTCTCTAGGCCTCTGCTATATTCTTATAAAATTTAAACTGAAAACAAGACAATTATATTTGGGGCAGTACTGAGAAGATATCTTCCAGTCTGGCTGTTCTTATCATATTGTATTATGATTAGTCACGTGTACAGAGGTAATGGGTATCTTGTGCACATAGGAGTAACAAATTTAATAGATGAAATAATTATTTTTATCATTCTGAAATGCTTAGCTCTTCTAAACTGAATGGCCAAGCTAAACTAAACTTTCACTTAAACTTTAAAAATATGTTTATTTATTTGTTTGAGACACAGATAGACACAGAGTGTGCATCAAGCCCTCATGCCCCTGCAAAAAAAAACACAGATGCATGTATAACTTTTGTGCATCTGGCTTTACATGGATACTGGAGAACTGAACCTGGGCTGTTAGGCTTTGCAAGTAAATGCCTTTAACAGTTGAGCAATTTCTTCAGTCGTCAACTAAACTTTTAAAAAATTATTTATTTAAAAGAGAGAAAGGCAGAGAGAAGGAGAGAGACAAAGAATGGGTGTGTCAGGGCATCCAGTCACTGCAAACAACTCCAGACGCATGATCTACCTTGTGCATCTGGTTTACATGGGTACTTGGGGAATTAAACCTTGATTATTTGGCTTTGCAGGTAAGGCCCTTAACTGCTAAGCCATCTATCTAGCCCTCAACTAAACATTTGTTAGAAACTTTAAAAATTATTTTTATTTATTTATTTGAGTGAGACAGAGAGAGAAAGAGGCAGATATGTAGAGAGAGACAGAATGGGCACGCCAGGGCTTCCAGCCACTGCACACGTACTCCAAATGCATGCGTCCTCTTTTGCATCTGGCTAACGTGGGTCCTGGGGAATTGAGCCTTGAATTGGGGTCCTTAGGCTTCACAGACAAGCACTTAACTGCTAAGCCATCTCTCTGTCCCTTATTAGAAACTTTTAACTTAAGTTAGAATAAAAATTTTTGATTTGAATCAACAATGAATGACAATATTGAGGCAAAAAATACTTAAAGTTCAACAGTTCCTTCATATCAATGTCTTCATTCTGTTAAAGTAAAATTAAATTTAATGCTCCTGATTCAAAAACAGCATGGTCACATTTTAATAAGTTGCTTCTATGATCTATTTATACATATAGAAAGAGCTCTGAAGTGATGTTTACCTAATGTTGGTGATAACTATTTCTAGGTGGTGGGATTTGAAAGTGGTATTTTAAAATCTGTACCTTTTTTTTGGGGGGGGGTCTGAGGTACGGTCTCTAGCTCAGGCTGACCTGGAATTCACTATGTAGTCCCAGGGTGACCTCGAACTCATGGTGATCCTCCTACTTCTGCCTCCTGAGTGCTGAGATTAAAAGCATGCACCACCATGCCTGGCTAAAATCTGTACTTCTTGGGCTGGAGGGATGGTGGAGTGGTTAAGGCTCTTGCCCGTGAAGCCAAAGGTCCTGGGTTTGATTACCCAGGACCCATGTAAGGCAGATGCTCAAGGGGGAACACGCATCTGGAGTTCGTATGCAGTGGCTGGAGGCCCTGGCATGCCCATTCTCTCTTTCTCTCAAATAAATAAATAAAAAATTAAGAAAAAAAACTATACTTCTTGCATTGATTAAATTCTGTAAGGAATATTACTATTTTATAAATGATGAATGCTTTTTAATATTTTATTTACTTAATCGAGAGAGAGAGAGGAGACAGAGAGAGGGAGAGGTGTGTGTGTGGGGGAACTGGTGTGCAAGGGCCTCTAGCCATTGCAAACAAACTCCAGATGCATGTGCCACTTTTGGCATCTGGCTTATGTGGGTACCAGGGACTCAAACCTGGGTCCTTAGGCTTTGTAGGGAAGCTCCCCAGCCTTTAAGCCATCTCTCCATCCCAATTAATACTTTCTTTTTAAAGTATTAGTATTGAGCTAGAGAGATGGCTTAGCAGTTGAGCGCTTGCCTGTAAAGCCTAAGGACCCTGGTTCGAGGCTCGGTTCCCCAGGTCCCACGTTAGCCAGATGCACAAGGGGGCGCACGCGTCTGGAGTTCGTTGCAGTGGCTGGAAGCCCTGGCGCGCCCATTCTCTCCCTCTCTCCTTCTATCTGTCTTTCTGTGTCTGTCGCTCTCAAATAAATGAATAAATAAATAAATAAATAAATAATTTAAAGTATTAGTATTGAACTAGAAAATTATATTTTCAAGACATCTCTAATTCAAATCTCAAACATGCAGTCTATTCTTACTAAAACATACTATTTGTTCAGGCCCACCATCTTGGTGACCAGTATCTTAGAATAGTATCCAGTTATAGAAAGTAGATACTCTCCTGTCATACAGCCATTCAAATATCAAAATTTGGGGCTGGACAGGGAGCTCAGCAGTTTAAGGCATTTGCTTGCAAAGCCTAATGGCCCATGTTCGATTCCCTATCACCCATGTAAAGCTAGATGTACAGTATGGCACATGAATCTGGAGTTCATTTTCAGTCGCAGGAGGCCCTGGCATGCCCACATTCATATTCTCTCTGTGTCTGCCTCTTTCTCCCTCTCAAATAAATAAAAAATGTTTTAAAGATATAAAATTTTGTTTATCCTATCTCTTCAACATTTCTTAGAATCTGTTCACTACTGTTCTATTCAATTTTCCGTCACCTAGACTACTGAGACTAACTCTTGACTGGCTGGCCAATACCTACCTTGATATAACCCCAAATCCCATCTTCTTACTTTAATCAAAACAAAGCTGAGGAGCTGGAGAGATAGCTTAGCAGTTAAGGTGCTTGGCTGCAAAGCCAAAGGATTCAGGCTTGATTCCCCAAGACCCACTTAAGCCAGATGAACAAGGTGGCACATGTGTCTGGAGTTCGTCTGCAGTGGCTGGAGGTCCTAGCATGCCCCTTCTCTCTCTCAATAAATAAACAAAAATATTAAAGAAAACAAAGTTGCTCTTACTAATCCCCTATGGTTTCAACAGCTATCCATCTTTAATAAAATAAACACAAAATTCCTTATCACTGCTGCATTTAAAGCCCTACCCACTTCCTTAGGTCCATCATGTACTACCCCTTGCTTTCTTTACTTCTACCAAACTTTTATTTCAATCCCATCATGTGCCCTTCCTCACACCAGACTTCTGCATATACTGTTCTTTCTGCTTGGAATCATATTCGCTCTCCTTTTTATCTTCTATTTTATTCTTTTTTTTTATTTTTGAGGCAAGTTCTCAAACTGATTTGGAACTCACTCTGCAGCCCCAGGCTGGCCTCAAATTCACTTCAACCCTCCTACCTTAATCTCCAGAGTTCTGGGGTTATAGGTGTGTGCCATCATGCCTGGCTCCCTCTCCCTTTTCAACTAGTTAATTTGTACTACTTCTTTAGATCTCCATTTAATCATCACTTTCATAGGAAAGACTTCCATGACCTCTTTTTATTAGTTCAAATTTCCCTTATTGTATGCTATTAACCTATATCTATCTTGTAGTTCTGATTATAACTGTAATTTTTATATTTATACAGGTCTATCATTGTTTGACTGACCCACAAAAATATAAGTTCTATAAGGATAAGAATCATACTTATAAGTTGGGTGTGGTGGTGCACACTTTTAATCTCAGCACTCGGGAGGCAGAGGTAGGATCACCATGAGTTAAAGGCCACCCTGAGACTACAGAGTTAATTCCAGGTCAGCCTCAGCCAGAGTGAGACCTTGCTTGTTTTCACTAAACCTTAGTCTAGTAGAGGACTTGGTATAGAGTAAAGGGCTTGATACATGTTATAAAAACAAAAAATGCCTAAGTAGGTTTGCAGCACAGTAACATGAAAGTAAGATGTGCTCTCTGCACAAGAATATAATCAACTTAATGTAAAGTGCAAAATAGTTACAACATATAGATAACACCTGTATAGCTTTATAGATGCTATCTCACTTAATTCTCACAGGAATCCTGCAAGGCAGGTATTATTGCTATCTGAAAGATATGAACAAGTAGGCAAAAAGAGATGAGGTCAGTTGGGCATGGTGGCTCATGCATTTAATCCCAGAACTGGGGAGGCAGAGGTAGGAGGATCACTGTGAGTTTGAGGCCACCCTGAGACTACATAATGAATTCCAGGTCAGCCTGAGCCAGAGAGAGACCCCACCTCAAAAAAACAAAAATAAAAATAAAAATAAAAATAAATAAGAGGGGCTGGAGAGATGGCTTAGCAGTTAAACACTTGCCTGTGAAGCCTAAGGTCCCCAGTTCGAGGCTCGATTCCCCAGGACCCACATTAACCAGATGTCCAAGGGGGCGCATGCGTCTGGAGTTCGTTTGCAGTGGCTGGAGGCCCTGGCATGCCCATTCTCTCCCTCTCTCTTTCTCTCTCTGCCTCTTTTTCTGTCTGTCACTTTCAAATAAACAAATAAAAAATAAAAATAAATAAGAGATGAGGTCACATAATGAGTAAATGACTAGCTAAGATTGGAACCTCAGTTTGTTAAATGAACTTTTTCACTTTATTCACACTTTAACAGCTCCTCTTATTAAAAAAAAAAAAGTCACTTGAAAATTTTTTTGAGGTAGGGTTTCATTCTAGCCTAGGCTTACCTGGAATTCACTATGTAGTCTCAGGGTGGCTTCGAACTCACAACAATCCTCCTACCTCTGCCTCCCGAATGCTGGGATTAAAGGTGTGTGCTACCTCGCACAGCTCAGGTCATTCTATTTTATCTAGAACAGCTTTACAATTTTTAAAAATATTTTATTTATTAATTTGTTTATTTGAAAGTGACAGCAAAAGAGGCGGGGGGGGGGGAAGAATGGGCACACCAGGGCCTCTATCCACTGCAAACAAACTCCAGATGCATGCACTACCTTGTGCATCTGGCTTATGTGGGTACTGAGGAATCAAACCTGGGTCCTTAGGTTTTGCAGGCAAGTGCCTTAACTGCTAAGCCATCCCTCCATCCCTACAATTCTTTTACATACTTAATAAAGCTAGTCCAGATAACTTACTGGCTTTAAGAATATTGTTATTGCCGGGCGTGGTGGCACACACCTTTAATCCCAGCACTTGGGAGGCAGAGGTAGGAGGATCGCCGAGAGTTCGAGGCCACCCTGAGAGTACATAGTTAATTCCAGGTCAGCCTGGACCAGAGTGAGACCCTACCTCGAAAAACAAAAAACAAAACAAAACAAAAAGAATATTGTTATTGTTGAGCAATCCAAACTCTTCTTGTACTGTCAGATTAATTCTCATTCCTTATGATATTCAAATATTTGATGAGGTAGTTTTTTTTTTCTGTTGTTGTTTGTTTGTTTGAAGGTAGGCTCTCATTCTATCCCAGGCTGACCTGGAACTCACTCTGAAGTCCCAGGCTGGCTTCAAGCCTTCTACCTCTGTCTCACAAGTGCTAAGATTAAAGGCGTGCAACACCATGCCTGGCTCTGATGGGGTATTTTTTAGAGAGAATAGTGTAATATAATAGCCAACAAATTATGACAAACTACCACTTTTCATAATAGCCTACACTGTTCTGCAACTCATTCTGTAGCCCCAGCTGGCCTTGAACTCGCTATGATCCTCCTACTTCAACTATAAGAGTACTGGGACCATAGGTGAGAATCACTATACCCACTCATAAATAATGTTTTTTATTTCTTATTTTGGTTTTCTAAGGCAGGGTCTCACTGTAGTCCAGTCTTGTTCAAAGACAAGACTAATTGAGATAAAGATCAAAAGTCTCTATGTTATTAAGTTATAGCAGTTTTGCACAGTAACTAACCATAGGCCTAAATCAATTTTAATTGCTTTAGTTTTCATAAATAAAATTGGGGATAAACAACTTACTTCACATAACTTGTTCCAGTTTTCTGTCTCTAGCTTTTGTTGACTCTGTTTAAGTTGGTTTAAACTTGGCTTACTAGGTAAATTTCCCACTGTTTCCTTTGTCCAGTCATCCAACAGCTTGTGTAAGTCATCTGTGAACATCCCTTTTTTACTGGTTGGAGATTGTCGGTATGATGCTGTATTACTAGTCACACACTGTGGATCTGCAAGAAATAAACACACCAGAGAAAACATGGAAAGGAATTACAACTGGTAAGTAGATAAGTCTTCTTTGAGCAATGTGGCTAATAGAACAAGGCATAGGGGACAGATAAGAATGACTGACTACACATTGTAGTTGACCCAAGACTAATTCTATCTTAAAGATGTTGTCCTAATGTAATCAATCACTAAGAGTACTCCTTTCATTCACTAAAGTTTCTTATAGTTTGGACACAAAATCATAGGGCTACCTTAGGTGTAAACCAAGTATAGATAAACAAAATTGTTATAAACGCTGATCTTTTTGTTGTTTTTGGTTTTTTGAGGCAGGGTGTTACTCTAGTTCAGGCGGACCTGGAATTCACTATGTGGTCTCAGGGTGGCCTCAAACTCCTCCTACTTCTGCCTCCCAAGTGTTGGGATTAAAGGCATGCACCACCACGCCTGGCTCACTAAACTTTGATCTTTTATTAGCTTTCTTGGGTAGAATCTAACAAGACTCACAGGGATAAGGGTATGCTTTAGTACTACATGCTTTTGCAGCATATGCAAGGTCATGAATTCAAGTCCTGGAAGAAGAAGGGAAGGGGAGGGGAGAAGAGAGGAGAGGAGAGGGAGGAGGCAGCAATGGTAATGGCATTATAAGATGCTAAAAATGGAAAGAATCTTAGGGGTATAGTCAAAAGTACTAGTTTTAAAATGAGTAAACCAGACCCAGGAAAAGCAAACTGATATGCTCAAGTTCTCCCAGAAGCAGGCCTGGAACTCTAATGACTTTCAACAAGGTTAAAAATATGGAATTACATTTTCCTTTATACTGATATTTCTTTTTTTTTGGCTTTCATTTGCTTTTTAGTTTAACCTCTTAATGAGAGAAAGTGAGAGCGAGAGCGAGAAAGAATTGGTATGCTAAGGCCTTAGCCACTGCAAACAAATTCCAGACACATGTGTCACCTTATGTATCTGGCTTACCTGCGTGGAGTTGAACTGGGGTCTGTAGGCTTCACAGGCAAGTGCCTTAACTGCTAAGCCATCTCTCCAGGCCTCATTTGCCTTTTTTTTTTTTTTTTTTCCTGAGGTAGGGTCTCTCTCTATCCCAGGCTGACCTGGAATTTACTATGTACATACTGATATTTCTGTTTATGGTTAAATTTTTTAAAAGGATGGGCATAGTGGTACAGACCTGTAATCACAGCACCAGAGAAGCTGAGGCAGGAGAATTACAAGGTCAAACTACCCTGGGCTACATAATGAAACCCTGCTTAAAGAAAACATAAGCAAAACAAAATAAAACAACAACAAAAAAAAAATAAAACAACAACAACAAAAAAAAAACCCAAGAGCTGGGGAGATGACTCAACACTTAAAGGCACTTGCTTACAAATCCTGCTGGCCCAGGTTTGATACCCCAGTACCCACAGAAACCAGATGTACAAAATGGCACATACTTCTGGAATTCATTTGCAGTGCCAAGAGGCCTTGGCCTTGGCTCACCCACAGTGTCTCTTTGTCTCTCTCTCTCTCAAATAAGTATTTTTATTTTTGTGGGGGGGTGGTGGTGTGGGTAGATGGGGGAGAGATATAATGGACGTGCCAGGGTCTCCAACCATTGTAAACAAGCTACATGTGCATGTACCACCTTCTGTTTCTGGCTTTCACGGGTCCTAGATAATTGAACCTAGGTCCTTTGACTTTGCAGGCAAGCGCCTTAACCACTAAACCATTCCTCCAGCCCAAAAATGTTTTTTTTTTAAATAAAGAAAGCTCAAATATAGACAAAAGATAATGACATGACATTATCAAAATGTTGAAAGAGAAAACTCTCAAACAAGAAGCTAACTTTCAAAAATGAAGGAGACCCAACAAACACTATGCTGTGAATTACTTGAAAGAGATAACTTCCTTTTCACAATGATAGACACTATGCTCTGCAAGTAGATGGAGATGATTATGATTTAGGAAAATAAATTATAGTTTTCTTCAAGTCCTTAAGTTTAACCTATGACAAAAGAAAGAAGAGTGTCTTGTAGGAATAGAGTTAAGGGCAACCAAACAGTGCACCATATTTCTGGAGGCAATTGTTCAGTTTTAAGAGTTCAAAGGTAGATATAATCTGGGTCAGTGAACCAGGGGCAGAAGTAGGAAAGACAAATATAAAACAATATAATTGATACTGAGAAATAACTAGTTACTATAACAAAATTACCACATCTATATATTTACCTTGTTTATATTTTATTTCAGGGATTAATATAACTGAAGGGAAGCCTAAATAAACTCTCTAGCTTTACTTTCTTTTAGTTGATTTTGAAAATTACTTATTTTAAAGATCACACAGATGAGCAATATTTTAGCTCCCCATTAGCTCTGCATGTGGCTGACATGCAGGTTATGAAAAGTATGCAAGCCTGCTTTTCAGGGTCATGAAGGCCACATTTGCTGAAAGGACTGGCTTTTCACTTGGGCCTACAAAAATATCTGATGGCTGACTAAAACAGGGTGAAAAGTCTTGGCATGTTAGCTTTCATACTGTATATGTATCTTTTGCTGCCTTACCCTTTGGTTAGACTTTGACTCAAGTCTACATGTAGATATGATAATCATTTAAGGAACGTTGTCCCACACTGGTTGTATGGACTGATTTTCCCTGCTATCCTTTCAAGGCTGAAGATACAAAAATAAAAGTAAAAAATATGGGCTGGAGAGATGGCTTAGCGGTTAAACGCTTGCCTGTGAAGCCTAAGTACCCCGGTTCAAGGCTCGGTTCCCCAGGTCCCACGTTAGCCAGATGCACAAGGGGGCGCACGCATCTGGAGTTTGTTTGCAGAGGCTGGAAGCCCTGGCGTGCCCATTCTCTCTCTCTCCCTCTATCTGTCTTTCTCTCTGTGTCTGTCACTCTCAAATAAATAAATAAAAACTTAAAAAAAAAGTAAAAAATATGTAGAGGGACGTTCTGACTTTGTGAATACATACATACCAATGACCAAGTTTCATATCACATTCTAGGACACTGAAGACATGCCTTGAAATCTCTAACCATCAATCCTTTCCTAATCTAACCCTACCTCCCTTTTCCCCTTGCTTAAGGATAAAAGGAGCTTAAACTTCTGCTAAGTTAAAATGGTTCTTCTAGGGCATTGGTCTGCTTTGTTCTCATTTTGCTGATAGTCCAAATAAATTCTTTTCCTTGCCCCAACAACTTGTCCTTGGGTTGGGCTTCTTTCAAATGGTGAGTAAATGGACTTGGGCTTATTAACAATGTAAAACATAAAAAAGTAGGATATTCAGTCATCAAGAAAAACTAGAAACTATCAAAATGAGTACAATTATACAGTTCCTTTGCATGTTTCCAGGAATTAGCCATCTTTTCCCTTCTAACTCTTTTCACAATTAAAAGTTGAATTATATTTGGCTCGTGTATTAACCTTTGAATCTAAAGTAGTGCTCTATATCTTTCTTTGTAAATTCTATAAACTAAAATAAAAGGAAAAGTGAAAACATTTCTTAGGGAAAATATCCTTGAAATAAATTGTTACTTCATGTTCCTTGCAGGAAATATCAGAGGGAGGACTGGAGAGATATTTTAGTTGGTAAAGTGCTTGCCTTTCAAGCATGCAGACCTGAATTCAACCCCTAGAACCCATGTAAAAATGTTGAATATGGTGGTATGCACTTCTGTTTCCAGTACTAGAAAAGAGAAGAACCCTGGGGCTTGTTGGCCATCAGTCTAGTTTAATTGCAAGTTCCAGGTCAATAAGAGAGACTGCCTCAAAAAAAATGTGGGGCTGGAGGGATGGCTTAGTGGTTAAGGCATTTCCCTGCAAAGCCAAAGGACCCCGATTCGATTCCTCAGGACCCACTTTAGCCAGATGCACAAGGTAGCACATGCATCTGGAGTTAGTTTGCAATGGCTGAAGGTCCTGGAGTGCTCATCTCTCTGTCTCTTTCTCTCTCTAATAAATAAAATAAATATATTAAAAAATAGACAATTAAAATAACATAGTCTTAAACTGGGCATGGTGGCACATGACTTTAATCCCAGTACTTGGGAGGCAGAGGTAGGAGGATTGCGGTGAGTTTGAGGCCACCCTGAGAGATTCCATAGTGAATTCCAGGTCAGCCTGGGCTAGAGTGAAATCCTACCTTGAAAAACAAAAAATATAAAAAGATAGTCTTAATCTGAACTAGATTGCTTTGAATTAAGAAGCTAATTATAAACCATGTGTGGTAGTATATATGCCTTTAATCCCAGCACTCAGGAGGCAGAGGTAGGAGGATGGGTGTGAGTTTGAGGCTATCCTGGGACTACAGAGAGACCCTACAGCAAAAAAGGAAC
Organism: Jaculus jaculus; assembly: GCF_020740685.1. Lineage (NCBI taxonomy): Eukaryota > Metazoa > Chordata > Mammalia > Rodentia > Dipodidae > Jaculus > Jaculus jaculus. The sequence goes on along the minus strand of NC_059125.1, from coordinate 55,052,301 downwards.
ACAAAACAAACAAACAAAAGAAGAAGTTAATTATGATTTTTATGATCACACAGGGAAATAATTTAAAAACATAATAAGAGAAGCAAAATGATAATTTGAAAGTAATACTAGAAAATATTTAAACAATGGAAAGTAGAAATCAAGGAAGAGTCACAAAAATGGGTAGACTATGAAAAATCAACAACAAATGACAAATATAAACATTACTTTATTTATAAGTAATTATACACAAATAGTTTATAGGACTGGAAAGATGGCTTAGCAGTTAAGGTGCATGCTTGCAAAGCCTGATGGCCTGAGTTCCTTTCCCTAGTACTCACGTAAACTACATGCACAGAGTGGTACATGCTTCTGGAGTTCATATGCACAGGAAGGAGGCCCTGGATGCCCATACTCACTCTGTCTTTTCATCTCTGCTCTCACAGTCTCTCACATAAATAAATCAATAAAATATGTATTTAAAACAGAAATGATTTTGGGGGCTGGAGAGATGGTTTAGCAGTTAAGGCGCTTGCCTATGAAGCCTAAGGACTCAGGTTCGATTTCCCAGTACCCACATAAGACAGATGCACTTGGTGCCCCATGTCTGGAGTTCATTTGCAATGGGCAACGGCCCTGGCCCTCCCATTTTCTCTCTCTCTCTCATAAATAAATGAATAAAAAATATTTTGCTGCCGGGTGTGGTGGCGCACAACTTTAATCCCAACACTTGGGAGGTAGAGGTAGGAGGATCACTGTGAGTTCAAGGCCACCCTGAGACTACATAGTAAATTCCAGGTCAGCCTGAGCTAGAGTAAGACCCTATCTCAAAAAAAAAAATATTTTATTTATGAGAGAGAGAGAAAAACAGACAGACAGCATGAGTATGGGCATGCCAGGGCCTTCTGCTACTACAAATGAACTCCAGATACATATGTTACTTTGTACATCTGGCTTTACATGGGTACTGAGGAATTCAACCTGGGCCCGCAGGCTTTGCCAACAAGCACCTTTAACCACTGAGCCATATCTCTAGCTCCTCAGTCTTTCTTTTTACATTTTTTAAAACTTTCAAAATTGTATTTATAAGTAGAGAGAGACAGAGAAGAGAGAGGAGGGAGAGAGAATGAGAATGGGTGTGCCAGAGCCTCTAGCCACTGCAAATGAACTCCAAATGCACGTGCTACTTTGTGTGGCTGGCTTTACGTAGATACTGGTGAATTGAACTCAAGTTGTTAGGGTTTAGAGGCAAGCTCCTTAACCGCTGAGCTATCCAGCCATCCTTTTCCTTCCTTCCTTCCTTTTTTTTTTTTTGAGGTAGGGTCTCACTCTAGTCCAGGCTGACCTGCAATTCACTATGTAGTCTCAGGGTGGCCTTGAACTCACAGCGATCCTCCTACCTCTGCCTCCTGAGTGCTGGGATTAAAGGTGTGCGCCTGGCTTCCTTCTCTACTTCTCTGTCTAAGATTGGATCCAACATTATATTCAGATTTTGAAGCCAGTTGAGGAACAACTTAAATTCTACCTGTAATCTTTTTTTTTTTTTTTTTTTTTTTAAGGTAGGATCTCACTCTAGCTCAGGCTGACCTAAATAAAATTCACTTTGTAGTCTCAGAGTGGCCTCAAACTAACAGCGATCCTCCTACTTCTGCCTTCTGAGTGCTGGGATAAAAGGTGAACGGCACCACACTCGGCCTACCTGTAATCTTATTCTCCTATGTCATTTAACTGAATATAGTCAGAGGTTCTACGGATCTGCATGTGGAATTTTTAGGGGATTTTATTTTGCCTCCCACAAATTCTGTTAAGATTTTGCATATTTTTAGGGCTGGAGAGATTGCTCAGTGGTTATGGTGCTTAAGGACCCATGTTTGATACCCCAGTACCCATGAAAAGCAGATGCACAAAGTGGTGCATGTATCTGGAGTTCTTTTGCAGTGGCTGGAGTCCCTGGGGTGCCCATTCCATCTCTTTTCTCTCTCTGCTTGCAATTAAATAAATGCTCTTTTAAAAGAGATAATGCATGTTTTAAATTAACACACACACACACACACACACACACACACACACATTATAATTTGGTCTTATTTGTCCCCCTCCCTTCTACCTCTCTCTTGCTGGTCCCTTTCCTTCTCCAAAAGTGCCTACTTCTGTTTTCAGGCCATTTAATTTCCATTGCCCTCTCTCTCTCTTTTTTTCCCTCTCATATATTCTCTTCCTTCTCTCACATGGTTTCCTTTCTACTTTCATGAAACCTACACACACACACACACACACACACACACACACACACACACACTATCCAGATTCTGCATATGAGAGAAAACAGGTGATATTTGTCCAAGTATGGCTTATTTCACTTTAACACAATGATCTCCAGTTTCATCCATTTTCTAGAAAATGTTACAGTTTTATTCTTTATGGCTGAATACAGGCCCATAATGTGCATGTACCACATTTTTTTCTTTTCTTTTTGGTTTTTGTTTTTCCAGGTAGGGTCTCATTCTAGCCCAGGCTGACCTGGAATTCACTATGTAGTCTCAGGGTGGCCTCAAACTCAAAGCGATCTTCCTATCTCTGCCTCCTGAGCACTGAGATTAAAGGTATGCACTACCAGCTTTTTTTCTGTTTTCTTTTCTTTTCTTTTCTTTCTTTTTTTTTTTTTAACAACAAACAAACAAAAAAACAGGGTCTCACTCTACTCTAGTATGACCTGGAAATCACTCTGTAGTCCAGGCTGCTTTCAAACTCATGGTGATATTCCTACCTCAGCCATTTTCTTTATCCATTAATCTGTTGATAAATATTTAGACTGGTTCCATATCTTTGTTATTGTGAGTAGTGTAGCAATAAATGTGGATATGCAAATATTTCTATGTTAGGGTGATTTAGAGTCCTTCAGGTATCTAGCCAGGAGTAGTATAGCTGGATCATATAGTAGTTCTACTTTAAGTTTGTGGAGGAATATTTACACTGATTGCCATAGTAGCTATACTAGTTTCCATTTCCACCAGAAGAATATAAGGATTTTTCTCTCCCTATATCCTCATTGGGGGTGTTGCTTCGCTTTACAATATACCCTCAACTCAACCTTCACTATGTACATGAAATTAAAGGGGGCTTACCTGATGAGTAACTTGTATATTACTTATGTGGATATGACCCTATTTTCCCTAAGTTAAACAAGTATATTTTATTAAGATCCTTTAACATAATATATAAGGATCTTTACCTTCAGATACAGCATAAACTATTTAAAAGGTCATTGTTGTTACCAACAAACTTCTAAACTTTAAATGCCAGACTAGTGGTTCTCATCGAAACTAGTAACATTTTAAAAAACTATTTTGGCCAGGGTGGTAGCACACACCTTTAATTCCAGCAGTGGGGTGGCAGAGGTAGGACTGCTGTGAGTTCAAGGCCACTCTGGAACTACAAAGTAAGTTCCATATCAGCCTGGACTACAGGAAAAACCCTACCTTGAAAAACAATAACAAAAATCTATTCTGGGGAAAGATACTAGGATTCTAGCTATTTGTTTTCCAAAGTAAACTTAGTTATTCTTTAATACATATCACTTTTCTTCATCATTATTTCATTAAAGAACATTTACTAACAAAAAGTTTGGAGAACATTTTAGACTAATACATAGATTATTAAATCACTTTAGTCTAATAAAAAGCACATACAGGGCTAGAGAGATGGCTTAATTGTTAAGGCACTTTCCTGTGAAGCCCAAGGACTCATGTTCCACTCTCCAGATCCAATGTAAGCCAGATGCACAAGGTGATACAAGTGTGCAAGGTTACACATGTGCACAAGGTGGTGCACACATCTGGAACTCAACTGCAGTGGCTGGAGGCCCTGGCCCACCAATTCTCTCTCCCCTTCTTGTTTTCTCTTTCATAAAGGCATGTGCCACCATGCCCAGCAAAAACAAACAAACAAAAAAATAACAATGACAAAAAATTATATTATCACAGTTTTTCTTTCTTAAAAATATTTTATTTTTATTTATTTATTTAACAAAGAGAGAGAGAGAGAGAGAATAGGTGCATCAGGGCTTCCAGCCACTGCAAACAAACTCCAGATGCATGTGACCCCTTGTGCCTCTGGCTAACGTGGGTCCTGGGGAATCAAACCTGGGTCCTTTGGCTTTATAGGCAAATGCCTTAACTGCTAAGTCATCCCTTCAGCCCCTATCACAGTTTTCTAATTTTGCTTATCTTCAAATCGTTTGTTTATTTATTTTTATTTTTTTGGTTTTTTAAAGGTAGGGTCTCACTCTAGCCCAGGCTGACCTGGAATTCACTATGGAGTCTCAGGGTGGGTCATAGAGAGTAGAGCTGGGATCCTTTGGCTTTGCAGGTAAATGCCTTAATCACTAAGCCACCTCTCCAGCCCTGTTTCTTTTCTTTCTTTTTTGCGGGGGTGGGGGGAATTTCCAAGGTAGGGTCTCACTCTAGCTCAGGCTGACCTGGAATTCACTATGTAGACTCAGGGTGGCCTTGAACTCTTGGCAATCCTCCTACCTCTGCATCCCGAGTGCTGGGATTAAATGCGTGCACTACCACGCCAGGCTTCTGGTCAGTTTCTTAAGAATTTCTTTTATGGCTAATTTACCTTTTACACTGTCCACATGTGCTAAGGACTGAGGGCGGCTGCGAAGTTTACTTTTGAAAGATCTTGGTCGACGTGGTGATGCAGGTGATAAAGGAATCTCTGAAGACTGGGTTTTGCTATCTTTAATTGACCAAAGGCGTTCATAGAGCTCCTGCAGTTCTTTATTCTGTTGGGTTTGAAGATTCAACACCTCCTGAATGTGTCTGAATAAAAATTAGGTAGAAAGAATTTTCATAACTTTGATACCATACACATAACTATAGAAATTTACAGTGGTCCGAGTAAAGTTTAATGAGGCACTGAAATTTAGAATGGTGAACTAACAAAGTATCTTCACATTTTTTGGATAGAAAACACCTTCCTAAAATATAACATTAAACTAATCTGTCCTTAGGCTTCTCAGTCAAACACCTCAATTGCAATTGCCAAGCCATCTCTTCAGCCCTAATAGTGATTTAATGTTAGGTTCTAAAATCAGTAAGAAAAAAATCACACACACACACACACACACAAACAGGTTTCTTGCGGTAGGGTCTTGTTCTAGCCCAGGCTGACCTAGAATTCACTATGTAGTCTCAGGGTGGCTACCAACTCACAGCCATCCTTCTACCTCTGCCTCCTGAGTACTGGGATTAAAGGTGTACACCACCAAGCCTGGCTATTTTTAAAAATATTAATTAATTTATTTATTTGAGAGAGAGAAAACGAGCATGGGCATGTCAGGGCCTTTTGCTATTGTAAGCCAACTCCAGACACATGTACCATTTTGTGGATCTGGCTTTAGGTGAGCACTGGAGAATTGAACCCAGATTGGCAGGCTTTGTAAGCAAGCCAAGAAACTCACAGTAACTGCCTCTGAGAAATGAGATTGCCATGAGAAATGATAATTTTTAATCATTAAAAAAAAATCAAGAACAAGGGCTGGAGAGATGCTTTAAGGTGCTTGCCTGTGAAGCCTAAGGACCCAGGTTTGATTTCCTAGTACCAATATAAGCCAGATTTGCAGTGGCTGGAGATCCTGGTGTGCTCAATCTCTCTCTCCCTCTTTCTCTCTTTCTCAAATATATGAGAGCTAGAGGATGGGGTGGAATGCTGACTTCTGGACATGATATGGTCATTATACTCATGAACCCACAGCATCTGTGGTTGTCTGCACAAGACCTGCACAAGAATAAACCTGTTGTCACATCCCACTATGGATTCAGGGGATCATGAGTCTTGACTTTTTCCAGAGAAGGAGTTGACAGTTAATGGTTAATGGGGGTCATGTTCTTCAGTGGTTCAATCACTGGTTAAGTTACCCATCGTTTAAGTAAATAACCCCTACTCATGCTCATGCAAGCAACCCTGATTTCACTCAGATTGCTACAATAATGACAACAGTAACAGCAACAATTTAGGTTTAAAAACTTAGCTCACTAATATAGTCATTTAGTACTCACTATCCTGGTCTCTAAAAAATTATGAACAAGTCATAATGCCAATAGAATAAGGAAGGGCTGAAGATGCAATTCAGTATTAGTGAGACAAAGGAGGGTACTATATACTCCCTTGGTCACTGGGTAAGTGTTAAGCACTATAAAAATCTGTTAAAGTTATTACTAGTGTTAATGATAAGTTCAAGTTTTTATTCTAAACTATTTTTCTGATGTTCGCTTTTCCTGTAAATAAGTCAGGCATAGGGAGTGGGCACTAGGCAATTTGACTCCCTAACTGGTAGCTCTTGGACTATACCTTTCAAAAGGATTGTCAGGGCTGGAGAAATGGCTTAGCCATTAAGGCATTTGCCTGCCAAGCCAAAGGACCCAGGTTCAACTCCCCACGACCCATGTAAGCCAGATGCACAAGGGTTACATGCATCTGGAGTTTGTTTGCAGTGGCTGGAGGCCCTTGTATGCCATTCTCTATCTGCCTCTTTCTTTCTCCTCCTCTCTCTCTCTCAAGTATATACATACATACATACATACATACATACATACATACATACATATTTATATTTATATTTATTTATTTATTTTAAAGGACTGTCAGCTAGACCACCTCTATGCTAGCACCAGCTATTCCGAACATTTCAAACATGTTTAAGAATACTAGACAATGATCTCAGCTAACTGTTCCAGCTCCTAGAGGCAGAGCCTCAGCCAGGACTGTTTTAAGCAGTTTGTGGAGATCTTGGAAATGATCCTACAACCATTTCCACCTAAGCTAGAGGTGTAGACCATCCCCTGGTGGCCTAGCAGGGGGCCTGTTACTAAAGAGACAATGATGTGAAAGGTATTCGGTGATTGTTTTATATTAGTATTCATTATGGTTTTAATCATGAAAAGGGTTTAATCATTAAAATGCCACTAAACTTTAATTAGCTGCTAAGCAAATATTAAGTTCTATAAAACTCAGACTAATCAAACTTGTTACAGAAGAGAAAGAAAGTATCCTTACTTTTCTCTTAACCTTTGAAGCTCCACTTTTAAGTCCTCATCTTCAATTTCTGATTCATCATCACTACTCATTGGGGAAGATGGAGAATGTGTTTGAGCATAGGCTTGTTCTTTATGCAGATGTAAACAATGATCACTCTCTGGACCAGTTTTTGCCACTGGCTTTGCATTACCAGCAATGGTGTGAGAAGAGTAATTAGAACAAGGCTGTTTCCCAGGAGTCAGTATGACTCTTTCTTTATGCAACAGTTTAGATCTAGACTGCACACTACTTCCTATGGCTGGAGCTTCTTCCAATATCTTTTCTGGGGTCACTGAAGATACATTAGTCTCACAAGTGGTGCTGAAAGATAAGAAGTTTTCTCCTTGCGGGGCAATTTCTTTATCTTCTTTAAAAGTTTTGTGAAGCATTCGTAACTTCTGAGAAGAAACTTTAGTTTGAGGATTGTGCACGGTAGGTTCTACTTTGACAAACTGAGACGCTGCAGATTCAGTAGAGGCTAGAGTTTGTTCACTAGATTTGCTTGTTGTATCCTTAAATCCTGGTCTGTGTTCTATTCCAAAGGATGTCATTTTCACTGTTTGCTGCTGTTGAGGAACTGTAATCACCTGAGATATAAAAAAGGCAAATATGTCTAGCTCCACCTAACCAAAGTATAAATCTCAAGAAAATATTCAATGTCAAAGCACAGCATAGAATTAGATAGATGGTCTGCTATCATGTACATGTATTAATATGACCAAAGCTTATACTGTCCATATTCAGTATTTCAACTGGGCCCCTTGAATAAAGAAAGTGGCTTCATATTAGTAAAATGAAATTCCACTACTAAAATTGTTAAGATCTGAAAGAACATGGAATTGATAAAAATGATAACCCAGGGCTGGAGAGATGGCTTAGTGGCTAAGTGCTTGCCTGTCAAGCCTAAGGACCCCAGTTCAAGGCTCGATTCCCCAGGACCCACGTTAGCCAGATGCACAAGGGGGGCACGTGTCTGGAGGTTCTTTGCAGTGGCTGGAAGCCCTGGTGTGCTCATTCTATGTATCTATCGGCCTCTTTCTCTCTCTGTCTGTTGTTTTCAAATAAAAAAAATTAAAAAAAATGATAGCCCAACCAAACAACATAAAATGGTGATCTATTTCTGTGTTCTTTGCAGCTACTAAAATCCCTATATTCTTTAGAGTCACTTTTAAAGATGGCTTCAAAAGGTGAGGAGATTTGTCCAAGGTGAAAAAACTTAATATGAAAGATCTACATTTAAGTATCATCTACAGCCCAAATTTCAAGTGCTGTCACGTTTTTAATGGTCCTGAGGATAAAACTCATGGGCTCACAGATGCTAGGCAAGCACTCTACCATTGAGCTACATTTCCAGCCCTGCTGGTTTTTTTTGATAAGGCCCTTATAGATAGATAAGGATTCAACCAAAGACACAAACCTGGAACCGACCCCGCTGAAATGATCCACTCATCACTTTACATCTACTCAAAGCCCTAGTATCGACTGTGGACTCTTGCGTCGGAGGAATGTAATCAGGAGCAATTGCTGATCTTTTATCTTCTGTTCCCACTGTAAATTTTGTCGAATTATAAGCAGAAAGAGAAAATTGTTTTTAAGACTAAAATTGTTTATATTATTAAAAAAAATGAAGAAAAGTAGAAAAAGCTTAACCCCTGCTAGACAATTAAAAAGTGTTAATGTAATAAGCAACATTGTTAAAATCCCTAAGCTAAACCAGACATTGCAAGATTTCTCCCAAGACTTAGTGTCTATATGAAATGAATAACTGGAAAACCAAATTAGTTACAAAAGGAAAAACATAAAATAGCAATGACTTTAATGGGACATGTTACATACATGAGATATATGGAAAAACATGGCAAGATTTATGTATGAACAAAAAAATAAGTAAATGAAAAATGATGTTACCTAGTCTATGTCCCTGACTGTAAGCACACTACCTTGACGGACTTTTGATCTCTTGAAAAAGCTGGTTGACTGCCATAGCCTGTATGCCCAGCTTTTTAATTTGCGAGTCCAGGATTTCTTGCTAATAGGATTTTTGAGACTAGGACAAGTAAAGCTTAGGCCAAAATATCCACCTCCTGTCTGCAGATGAATGGCTCCTTCACTTGACACAGCAGCAGGATAGGCCTCTGGATCCCCTGGAAGGGAAGCATCTGGGCACATCTCCTAATGGAGACAAGAAAATGAAAGAAACCAAAGTGGAAATAATTTAGGTAAGGTGGGTAATTTTTTTTTGTATATTGAAGTTACTTATATTGACTAATTATTGATCAAAAATAACATGCTATATACGATTGCATTAATAGTACCACATCAGAAACTGAATCCTTCCCCCTTCTTTTGAAAATATTCAGGCACCAAGATGAAAAATGAAGCTGGGCATGGTGGCACATGCCTTTAATCCAAGCACTTAGGAGGCAGAGGTAGGAGGATCACTGTGAGTTCAAAAACAAAAAAAGGTGAAAATGAGATATTAAAATTTCCATACTAGGTATTTTTATTTATTATGTCAACTTTGAAAACTGAAAATGAAAATGTTATTTGTTATATGTGACAAATGCCTAAAAATGCATTCTTGCATTTTGTTTTTTTCAGACAAGGTCTCATGTAGCCTAGGCTGGCTTCACATTCACTATGTAGCTGATGATGACCTTGAACTCCTAATTGGCCTGCCTCTACCTCCCAAATGCTACAATTACAGGTGTATACTATCATGCCTGTCTAAAAATGTTACTAAATAAAATGTTCATTTATTATAATGGTAGTTAAGAGAGTTAAAGATGCTTGACATATGATAACACAGAAGAAGCAAGATATTTAAAGCAGCTTGAGTGACAAAGATATATCAAGAAATCAAGTTCCTTACTTTAAGCACACAGAAATTTACAAAGGAACAAAAATATGTTAAATGTTCTAAAAACTTTTTTGTTAATATCAGACTGTGCTAGCTATAAAATTACACTCCGTTTTATGGCCTCCTACCTTGCTACCCAGAAAAAAAAAATACAGTACTAATTGTTCGGTCTGAATGCTTTAAAAAGAAACTATCTATAATAATACAATTAATACACAGAACCATAAGTATTTGGGGAAATAGAATGATCATTAATAATCTAGAAAATTAAAAGTAGAAATGAAAGCATAAAGAATGGGATTTAGGGGCTGAAGAGATGGCTTAGCATTTAAGGTGCTTGCCTGCAAAACCCAAGGATCCAGGTTCAGTTCCCCAGTACCCATGTAAGCCAGATGAACAAGGTGGCACATGTGTCTGGAGTCCGTTTGCAGTGGCTGGATTCTTGGTGCACCCATTCTCTCTCTATCTGCCTCTTCCTCTCTCTTAAATAAATAATTAAAAATGGGATTTAGAGCCAGGTGTGGTAGTGCACACCTTTAATCCCATCACTTGGGAGGCAGAGGTAGAAGGATCGCCTTGAGTACCAGGCCACCCCGAGACTACATAGTGAATTCCAGGTCAGCGTGGGCTAGAGTGAGACCCTGCCTTGAAAAACCAAAAATAAATAAATAAATAAAATAAATAAATAAGAAATACATAAAAAATACAGTAACTTCAAGGTCAGCCTGGGCTACATGAGACCTGTCTTAAAAAAGTCAGTGTGAAAATCAGCTTTTAATTTCTGAAGTCCCATTTTGGATTAGTAGTAATACTACTACTTCAATAAGCAAAACATGTTAATAATATTGCATTTTAGAAAGTACTGCATTGGTTATAATGAAGTTACAAACAAGATTTTTAATATGTAGTAAATGGATCAAGATGGCATATTTATTGTAAGTTCTAATTTTCCTTATCAGTTCAGCTCCTTATATATGTAACATTGAAAATAATACAGACACAAGAAAAAATGACTGAAGGTATAAAAAGGAGATCATGACATATGTAGAAAGTTTTAAAATGCTGTAAAACAAGGGGAGTAGATAATAGTAACAAGAATATGAACATGTCTTCAAATACACACACAAATAAGTAAATAAATATTTAGAAAAGGAAAGCCTTATGTTTTAACCCAAAAGAATGCTTACAAAATGCCACACAATCTTTTTGTCCTATCTGTCTCTACAGTGCATCTTTTTATGTTGTGTTTTCTTTTCTTTTCTTTTTTGGTTTTCTGAGGTAGGGTCTCACTATAGCTCAGGCTGACTTGGAATCCACTATGTAGTCTAAGGGTGGCCTTGAACTCATGGCAATCCTCCTTCCTCCTACCTCTGCTTCCGAATTCTGGGATTAAAGTCATGTGCCACCATGCCTGGCTCTTTTATTTTATTTTATTTTATCTTATTTATTTAGAGCTTTTGTTTTTATTTATTTTTTTGTTTTTCAAGGTAGGGTCTCACGCTGGCCCCAGGCTGACCTGGAATTCACTATGCGGTCTCAGGGTGGCCTCGAATTTATGGCAATCCTCCTACCTCTGCCTCCCGAGTGCTGGGATTAAAGGCATGCATCATCTTGCCTGGCTTACAATGCATCTTTTAAAAAATATATTTATTTTTTTATTTTAGAGACAGAGAGAGAATTGGCATACCAGGGCCTCAGCCACTGCAATCAAACTCCAGATGCTGTGCCACCTAGTGGGCATGTGTGACCTTGCTCTTGGCTCACCTTTCTGTATCTGGCTTATGTGGGACCTGGAGAGTAGAACATGGGGTACTTAGGCTTTCCAGGCAAGCACCTTAACTGCTAAGCCATCTCTCTAGCCCTACAATGCATCTTTTATTTTCTTTTGAGGTAGGATCTCATTCTAGCCCAGGCTGACCTGGAATTCACTATGTGAATTCATGGCAATCCTCCCACCTCTGTCCCCCAAAATGCTGGGATTAAAGGCAAGCACCACCAAGCCCAGCTTTTTGTTTCTTTTTGCATCTTTTAATACCCTTCTACTTACTGGCCTTCTTTTGGTTCCTTGAAGAAATCCCCACCTGTCATTTCACTACTACATACAAGTTTTTGTTTTTCCCTGATCACTCTATATGGGGTAATACTCTAATCAATCAAATCCTTTTACTTTATTTGGGGGCTATTACTACATACATACATATGTACAACATTTTAGCCATTAATGCATTTCATAGATGATGATGATCCCTTATAATGGAGCTGAAAAACTTCTATTCTGTTTTCATGGTACTACATTGTCAACAGTGTTCAGTATAGTACCATGCAACACAGATTTATAGCCTAGGAGCAAAAGACTGTATGTACAATATAGCTCCACCATACAGTAGGTGATACCATTTAAATGTGTATACTCTATGAGCTATTGTTATTAGAAATTTAAAGACATGATCTTTGATGGAAAAATCACCAATAAGAGATCGTAAACACCCTGAAAAATGAGAAATATTCCCATTGCAAATAGCAAAAGTACAAAAAGATAAAAGGTGTGATATGAGAAGATAATAGGTAAGAAAAGCAGAAAATGAAGAAGTAAAACTGCCTCTATTCTCAGATGACAAAATCGTACATATAGAAAATTCAAAAGAATCCTCAAAAGCTACTCAAGCTTGGAGCTTATAAATAAATTCAGCAAAGTTGAAGGACACAGTTAAAACACATGAAAGAAGTTGTATTCAGGAGGGGTGGTCCGTGCTTGTAATTCCAGCCTTACAGAGGCTGAGGTAGGAGAACTGCCATGAGTTGAGGCTACTCTAGGCTACAGAGTATTGAGTTCCAGGCTAACCTAGACTGCAGAGACTCTAACTCAAAAAATAAAGTTATATTTGAATAAATGAACGCTGTACTAGTATTGTCAGCAGTTGTTAAAGCTTCTGGTTTTCTCAACCTGATATACTTCCATTAGTTCTTCTAAACCCAAAATCTTCCTTTATGGAAAATGTTCTTTCTAAAATATATTTATTTATTTGAGAGCGACAGACAGAGAGAGAGAAAGAGGCAGATAAAGAGAGAGACAGTAGCCTCCAGCTATTGCAAATGAACTCCAGACGCATGACCTCCTTGTGCATCTGGCTTACGTGGGTCCTGCGGAATTGAGGCTTGAACTGAGGTCCTTAGGCTTCATAGGCAAGCACTTAACATCTATGCCATCTCTCCAGCCATTCTTTGGTTTTTTTGAGGTAGGGTCTTGCTTGACCTGGAATTCACTATGTAGTCTTAAGGTGGCCTTGAACTCACAGCAATCTCTGCCTCCCAAGATTAAAGGTGTGCACCACCATACCCAGCTTAAGATTTCTTCTCTTTCTTTCCTTTTTTGGTTTTTCAAGTGAGGGTCTCATTCTAGCTCAGGCTGGCCTGGGAATTCACTAGTCTCAGGGTGGCCTCTAACTCATGGAACCCACCTACCTCTGCCTCCCAAGTGCTGGAATTAAAGGTGTGTGCCATCATGTTCGGCTTTTTTGTTTTTTCAATGTAGGGTTTTACTCTAGTTCAGGTTGACCTTGAGTTAGACTCAGGCTGGCCTTGAACTCAGCAATCCTCCTACCACAGCCCCTGAAGTGCTGGGATTAAAGGTGTGCATCACCATGCCTGCCTTTTATAAAGATTTTAATTAAGTCTTCTTATTTAAATTAAAATGCCTGCTTCCTTCATCGACTGCCCTTGTTCCTTAAGGCCATACTATGTTCTTTACTATTTTTTATATTTATATTTCTTTATTTGAGAGTGACAGATGGACACAGAGAGAAAGAAGCAGATGGAGAGAGGGGGGTGGGAGAATGGGTGCACCCGGTCCTCCAGCCACTGTAAACAAACTCCAGACACATGCACCCCCTTCTGCATCTGGCTAACGTGGGTCCTGGGGAATCTAGCTCGAGCCAGGGTCCTCAGGCTTCACAGGTAAGCACTCAACCCCTAAGCCATCTCTCCCAGCCCTGTCCTTTACTATTTTAATCTTAAATATAGCACTCTTTTTATGTGTTACATGTAAATGTTATGTCAGAGACAGACAAAAATCAAACCGGAATCATGACAGCTGATAGATTAATGTGATCCAGTTTATGGCTCTGTTAATCATTTTTCTCTCCCTGAAGATCTACTTTCCTGCCTACTCATCCTCACCTGTATCAGATTCTAGGAATAAGCTTCTAGTGATATGAGACAATGATAATATTTGAAAATTATATAAAATATGATGCTTGGCCAATTGAGAACAACGAAACATGGCTCCCAGAAGCAGCCACACTTGTATTATTAGAACCTCCATGATGGGCTGGGTGTGGTGGCGCATGATGTCTTTAATCCCAGCACTTGGGAGGTAGAAGTTGGTTGGAGGATTGTTGTATGTTCAAGACCACTCTGAGACTACATAGCAAATTCCAGGTCAGCCTAGGCTAGAGAGAGACCCTTCCGGCGGGGGAGGGGGGGCGGGGGGGGGACTTCCATGATGGACTCAAATGTCAAAGCCAAAGTTATCTAGGGCTATTGTGATGGTTTGATTCAGGTGTGCCCCATAAACTTAGGTGTTCTGAATGTTAGGTTCCCAGCTGATAGAGATTTGGGAATTAATGCTTCCTGGAGTCAGTGTATTGTTGGGGGCGGGCTTATGGGTGTTATATCCAGTTTCTCTTTGCCAGTGTTTGGCACATTCTCCTGTTGCTATGGTCCACTTTATGTGGGCCAGGGGGTGATATCCACCCTCTGCTCATGCCATCGTTTCCCCCTGCCATCATGGAGCTTTCCCTCGAGCCTGTAAGCCAAAATAAACCTCTTTTTCCCACAAGCTGCTCTTGGTTGGGTGATTTCTACCAGCAATGAGAACCTGACTACAACAGCTACCTTAAGCCTTTTAAAAATAGCCAATCTGTTGCTTACCTCTGCATGTGACTTAACATGTCTGTGGTAACATTCCCTGTTCTAATTCTTCTAGATATACTTCTTCTAGAGCATATAGTCTTTCTAGATTCTATATATAAAAGCTTATATGCCACAGCTCATCTTCACAAAGCCATCTTTTGCCTTTCAAAAACATGAGTATTGTTGTGTGTGTGTATGTATGTATGTATGTGTATGTATATATATAAATTTAACAAATGGCTGGAGAGATGGCTTAGCAGTTAAGACATTTACCTGTGAAGCCTAAGGAGGCTAAGGCTAGACGTGGGTATAAAGTGAATTCTATGCCAGCCTCAGCTATATAGTGAGACCTAGTCTTAAATAAAAACAAACAAATAAGCAAACAAAATTTCTAAAAATCAATAAATGGATGAGCTGGGGTAGCAAATACCTTTAATCCCAGCACTTGGGAGGCAGAGGTAGGAGGATCGCTGCCATGAGTTTGAGGCCACCCTGAGACTACATAGTGAATTCTACGTCACCCGGGGCTAGAGCGAGACCCGACCTCAAAAAAAGAAAGAAAAGAAACAGGAATGTGATGTAGTATTGCAACCATTACCTTTCATTTACTAGTCTGAATTTTTTCCTTACAGATTAGTTCGTTAGCTTAAAATGGCTAGTTCACAAAAATTGTAAAAGGTGCAACATAGCACATCTATGTAAAGAAACAGAGACAAATATAACACATACCAATGTCCATAAAATGCTAAATATACAGAATTATGTTGATATAAATAGTTACATTTTAACTAAAACCATTTCTGGATATACAGGTATGTTAATAGTTTTGGAAATGTAATGAATTTTAAAAAAAAAAATTTTATTTATTTATATGAGAGAGAGAACGAGGGGGGGAGAGAGAGAGAATAGGCGTAACAGGGCCTCCAGCCAATGCAAATGAACACCAGACGCATGCGCCACCTTGTGCATCTGGTTTATGTGGGTACTGGGGAATCGAACCAAGGTCCTGTGGCTTTGCAGGCAAACACCTTAACTGCTAAGCAATCCCTCCAGCCCAATGCAATGGATTTTATTTTACACACAAGTACAGGTGGACTCACTTTGTAGCAATGACAAAGAAACACAGTGGTAAAAATTTAGAAAGGAAGCTGGGCATGGTGGCACATGCCTATTTTGTGTGTGTGTGTGTGTGTGTGTGTGTGTGTGTGTGTGTGTGTGTGTATGAGAAACAGATGAAATCTATGTTTCGATTTGTGTCCCAGTCCCCAAGATATCTCATTATATATGCAAATATTCTAAAAGTCAAAAACATTATAAACTCTGAAACATTTGTAATCTTGTAATTTTAACCCTTTTATAGAAAGCCTCCTTTCTTTTTCTTTTACCTGTTTTTTTTTAATTTTTTTTTTTTAGGTAGGGTCTCGCTCTAGCCCAGGCTGACCTGGAATTCACTATGGAGTCTCAAGGTGGCTTGAACTCATGACAATTCTCCTATCTCTACCTCCCGAGTGCTGGGATTAAAGGCGTGCACCACGATGTTCAACTTTTTAATTTTTAATTTTTTGAGACATGTATCTCAGTCTGGCCTCAAGCTTACTTAACTCCTAAACCCATCTCTACCTCCCAAGTGCTAGGATTACAGGCTTGCATCATCAGGTCTGACTAAAATATCCTACTTTTTTGATGGTATGGGAGCAAACATCTGCCATAACTCCAACCCTTTGGGAAAATGTTTTATAACTAAAATCATAATACGATTATGGATGATTTTTACTTTCTTTTAAAAAACAAATTATACCCTTAGAAACATTAAATTAATAAATATAAAACTGTTATAAAAAAACTGAAAACAGGTCAGGCATGGTGATGCACGCCTTTAATCCTAGCACTTGGGAGGCAGAGGTAGGAGAATCGCCATGAGTTCAAGGCCACCATGAGACTACATTGTGAATTCCAGGTCAACCTGGGCTAGAGTGAGACCCTACCTCAAAAAAACAAAGAAAGAAAGAAAGAAACAAACAAAACCCAACAACAACAACAACAAAACCCTGAAAACAGTTTTCTTATTTATTTTTATTTTCCCTAGATTTGTTTTAGTACTTTCTTCTAAATTGAAATTGAAAAGTATGTTTCTCTTATCTACTAAATAATCTATAAATACATACAGTGGTTGTAAGTTCCACACTAATTCACCAGAGGGCTCTCTTAGATAGGCTCAAGATAGGTTTTAAGTTTTGAGCAACTACAGCCTAGCTAAGTAATGAACTTAAATGTTTGTTACCTCAGAAAATCATGACATGGACAATTTCATTTCAAAGGACAGATTTTTAGGAAAGAAAGCATTTCTTTAAATTCATAAGCAAAGAATAAGAAATCAGAGAGAATGATACTTACATGTAAACATAACTCGCTGGGCACAGAAGTTATCACATTCAAGTCCTTTTCAAACACTGATATATTAGTAGGCTGACTCACAGCCACATTGGATGGATACTTAGAACCTGTCTGTTGGAAATTTGGGGATTGTACAGGGCTATCTTGAATTCCACACTGACTTACAGTTATGATTTCTGGCATTGGACAGGAGAGTGTATCTTCAGCAGAGGAAGAAAATGAAGAGTCTATGCTTTGAGTATCCTTCTGACTCTCAGGATAAACACTAGAGACGCTATGTTCCTGATAGAGCAAGTTTCTTAATTTTTCATCTAGAGTTTTAATTCGGTTATCTGCAAAGTCCAGTTTTGGAGGCCGTTCCCCATCTGATTCCAGCACAGTGCCAGGAAGAAGTGCAGTTGGTTCAAGGCCAGGGGTCTGAGTGGCAATGACTGCCTTAGAAGATGTTGCTTCAGTGTTCACTATGGTTTCTCCTTCTTGGGAAGCAAGCACCACATCCATAGTTGGTCCCTGTACTGATAAGGATTGAGGCTTTTGATCAGACACAAGTACCGAAGTTGGAACAGTAGTACCAGCAGTCTGGATTGATTCACCAGGATGGGTCATGGGCACATCAGCTATAGTGGCAGCTTGCTGACATGGATACACAGGTATGAACATGCCTGCTTGGCTGGTGAGTCCCTTATATTCAACAGGAACTTCACATACCAAGGTAGCAGGGCAACTGGAACTATTAGTAGCTGGTGCCATTATCTGCCTGTCATCTTCTACTTGATAAAGTACAGTTGGTTGCTCAGTTTCTACACTAGCACATTCAGAAATCTTACCATCAACCTTATCCTTGTGTTCTGATTTGGAGGTAAAAAGTACATGCTGGCATGGATTATTTTCTATAGTGAATAGTGTTTCTGCTGTTATTTCCTTATTACTTACATTTCTTGAACCTGGAACAATTACAAAGAAATATGTAAGTATGAACTGATGAGTACAAAGCATAGACAAGTAACCAAACTCAAAAGGGACAGGCAAAGTAAGGGACAAATGAAAACTCATGTGAGAATACACTAGTAAATAAGAACCAAATCATCATAAAATTTAACAAGGCAAGGACAAACAACTTTGTGTGTTTACATAAATATTAAATTATGGTTTAAGTTTTACACAAATATTGACGCCTTCAAAAATGTTCACGAAAATTACCATAAGCATAAAATATCCATGGTAACATGCTAATGGCATAATATATATTTTACACTTATAGCATTTAAATCTAGAACAAGCTGGCAGACAAAAGCTTACTAGTTAGTGGATGTAATCCAGGAACCATTGCCATGGAAGGATGAACAAAAGGAGGAGACTGAGCTTCACGGTTTCTTATTGTTTGATTGACATAGAATCGCCACCGACCCACTGGGGATGACTGAGGAACAGATTCATCTGTAGAAAGAATTGGCAAGAAATTAATATGCTAAGTCACTGTCAATTTCTTTTTACTTTATTGAATAAGGAAACCACATTAAAAAAATAAGCTCGTGTTGTAGCTCCATTTCCAATAGTACTAGGAAATTATAAAGTATAAGAACAACTTCCCAACCCCTATAATCTAAAGGCCGAAGTGCAAGATATGTATTAATAGCAATCAGAAGCAAGGTGCTGATTTTCAATAACTGGAAAGCAGTTTTTTCATTAAAATATCTATATACTTGCATTCTGTGTAAAGTGGTGCTTCAAATGTAAACTACATATTAAAAGAAAGAAAAATAAATTTTATTGTATGACAACATATAAGTAAAATAAGCTGGGCGTGGTAGGAGGATCATTGTGAGTTCAAGGCCACTCTGAGACTACAGAGTAAATTTCAGGTCAGCCTGGGCTAGAGTGAAACCCTACCTCAAAAACAACCAAAAAGTAAAGTAAAACAAATCCCTACATTTGTTAATTTAAAGCAATAATTCTTTTTGAACTTTATCCTACTTTATCAGTCAGAAACCTGTTCAGATTTCTTTTAACCAACAAAATAAGATGCAGATAAGACTTTGGACAGTTGAATGAAATTTCAGGATAATGGTATCTGGTTCTATTATTCCCACACCACCTTTTGCTTCTTCATATAGCTATAATTCCTTCAGAGGTCTTTGTGTGTTTGTGGTTCTTAGACCCCTCTCAGATACCCTGAGAATACTCATGACAAGCGCTAAGAAGAATGGGGAGATAAAATTGTCAAAAACAAAAGAATTCCAATTTTAGTCTTTGAAAGGTTCTTGGGTATGTGATTTACAAAACGTAAATCACAGCCAGCAGAAGTATGTAATCAATGGAGTTATAAATCTCTGAATAATTATTAAAACATGAGGCAGGGCTGGAAAGAATGCTTAGTGGTTAAAGCGTATGGCTGTGAAGCCCAAGGATCCAGGTTTGATTCTTCAGGTCCCACATAAGCCAGATGCATATGGTAGTACCTCATCTGGAGTTTGTTTGCAGTGGGTGGAAGCCCTGGGGCACCTATTCTCTCTCTCTCTTCCTCTTCCTCTGTCTCTAATAAATAAACTAAAAAAAAAAAAAAAAAACCAACAAAACCAACATGAGGCAAACTTAGAACATAGTGATTTTAGGCAAGCGGCTTGTTCACTGAGCCATCTTTCCAGTCCCCATAATGATTTTAGTTAAGAGACTTTTGGCTGGGCATGGTGGCGCATGACTTTAATCCCAGCACTTGGGAGGCAGAGGTGGGAGGATTGTCATGAGTTTGAGGCCACCCAGGTCAGCCTGAACTAAAGTGAGACCCTACCTCAAAAATAAAAGAAAAAAAGTCAAAGTGAGTGAACAAATAACCAGTTCAGATTCAAATTGGCCATTAAAGGTTATCAGTACTATGACTGATTTCTGGCAATGTAAGGTAATAATGTAATATAATAACTTATAAGTAAATTAATCATATAAAGAATTAACACTTTGATTTGAGGTCTTAAGAGGATGGTATTATATATATGTAAGTAGAAGAACAGATTACAGGGAAGGGAAAGGCCTAAGTGAGGTCAAGGGAAGAGATTGTATAAAAGAAGGGCAGTGGGGGAGGGTCAATCAAAATTCAAGATATTATGAATAAGACATATGAAAATCTACTTTCTTAAATAACAGCATATCCAGAAGCCATAGATTGTTACTAGAAAATTTCAGTCCCTGGGATGAGATACCTTCCAGT
The DNA here is from genome assembly GCF_020740685.1 of Jaculus jaculus. Lineage (NCBI taxonomy): Eukaryota > Metazoa > Chordata > Mammalia > Rodentia > Dipodidae > Jaculus > Jaculus jaculus. The sequence continues at coordinate 55,031,872 of NC_059125.1, read as the reverse complement.
GAGTCATTGGCCAGGGAGGTCCCTGTTGCCTCCAAAACATTACAGACTATTGCCAAGACCCTTGGTTCCCCATGAGAAAGAGATGGTAAGACCCTATTGCTGAAAACTTCACATGCTTAAGAGGCAAGGTCACTGAGAAATCAAGTTGGATCTGAGCAAAAACCTTCTCCCTGTAGCCCAGCCAACTAAAAGCTGCACTGCATGCAGTCTTATGGGAGACAGAAGTCATCAGCAGTGAAAACAGTGGACACTGGAAACCTCAAGTTTGCCAGACAGGCCAAATGACTGAACGAGGGCAATAGTGGCATGTCTGTTCTGGGGGAAACCAACTGTTCTCTAATTGGACTGAAGGCCCTCTCTATGGGAGGAAATACATGCCTGGTACTGAAAACCTAATCAAAAGCAGGGGAGGTCATGAGCTTTAGGGGTATAAAGCCTGCTCTTGTCTGGATAAATGCATATATTACTCTCATCAAATTACCCTGAAAGCACTACACTTAATATTCATACTCATAACTTAATGCTACTCTCACTTCTGGTTAGAGAAGCTTCTCTTTTCAGATGGTGATGACCACTGGGATGACCCAAAAGGCAACATAGTGCTGAGAAGAAGGGACAGAGGAGTTTCCACACTGAAACATCTCACACCCTCCACGGCTCAGGGTCCATTGCAGAAGAGGTGGTGGAAAGAATGTAAAAGCCAAAGGAAGGGTACCACTCCTTATACACAACTGTCTGGACAGAATTTGGCCGCGATATCCAGTGTCTAGTAATACCCACACAAGACCCTCATAATAGGAGAAAAAGATGATGACATCAAATTAAGAGAGAGACTAATGGAGAGAGGGAGGGGATATGATGGAGAGCAGAGTTATGAAAGAGAAAGTGGGGGAGGTAGGGGAGGGAAATACCATAGTTTGTTGTCTGTAAGTATAGAAGTTGTATGTCTGTCTGTCTGTCTGTCTGTCTCTCTCTCTCTCTCTCTATATATATATATATATATACATACACACACATATATATATAATACATTATATATGTTATTAGTATATATTTTTATATAATATATTATTAATACATTTATATTTCCAACACTTTGAAATTTTACCTTTGGGCTCTAAGTTCCACTCAAAGAGTGGGAAAACAACAACTTATCAAATAACTTTATTGGCTAATATATTTTTCAATGAAAGTATATAAAGATTTCAAATATCTTGCTTCAAAATCCAAATGGTAAATTTTATTAAATATACTTACTGCTGGTTTGAGTGGATGTAGAATTTATCTGTACTTGTTCAGGTGATCCTGTCTGAATTAAAAATGAATAGATAAATGAGGAAGTTCCTGATACATATCCAAAATATTAAATTTGCTGAACAATTGCTCTTACTTGGTTACTGTTAGATTCCAAGGCAACAGAGTCAATTCCAGTGGATTTTTCTGCAGCAGAGTGGACATGAAGGATCGCCTGGGCTTGACCTACGATAGTTCTTAAGTCCTCTACAAATTTTTCTTTCTCACTTTCCAGTACAAAGTTATCTTCAACCTGCCACCAAATAAAGCCCAGTCTATTCATGAGAATAAATTGTTTCATCAAAGTTATAATACTGCACTGCTGGTGAATATAGCCTCCCCCATTAGCATCTAAATCTATAAGCAGAATTAAAAGTCATAATAAAATGTTACAGAACACATTCAATTATATTGAGACCACTAATATTTCTCAGATTGGTATTATCTACTAGAGAGAATGACAATATTTTTCAAACTAGTTGTATAACTTGTTTTTTGTTTTATTTTTTGAGGTAGGGTTTCCCTCTAGCCCAGGCTGACCCAGAATTCACTATGTAGTCTCGGGGTGGCCTCAAAGTCACGGAGATCCACCTTCCTCTCTCTGCCTCCCGAGTGCTGGGATTAAAGATGTGCATTACCACGCCTGGCTTTTCTTTTTTTTAAGTTAAGGTCTCACTCTAGCCCAGGCTGACTTGGAATTCACTATGTAGTCTCAGAATGTCCTCGAACTCCTGATGATCCTCCTACCTCTGCCTCCTGAGTGCTGGGTTTAAAGGTGTGCCCCACTATACCCGGCTAGCTTAGTTTTTATTTAAAGATTGTATCTATGGCAGACAGGAGTGATGGTACACACCTTTAATCACACCACTTGGGAGACTGAAGGAGGATCAATAGTTCAAGGCTATCCTGGACTACATAGCAAGTTCAAGACCAGACAGGCCTATATAGTGAGACCCTGTTTCAAATAAATATAAAAGAGAGGCTGGCATGGTGGTGCATGCCTTTAACCACAGCACTTGGGAGGCAGAGGTAGGAGGATCACCATGAGTCCGAGGCTACCCTGAAACTATATAGTGAATTCCAGGTCAGTCTGGGCTAGAGTGAAACCCTATCTTGAAAAACAAACAAAAAATAAACAAACCATAAAGAGAATGCAATTGAGACAATGTTTAAAACTAGGATATCGAACCTAAAGGCTTCTAAATGAGGAATCAGGAAATAACAAAGACTCCAAAGATGATAAGTAAAGTTCAGCCACTTTCAATTAAGCTAAACATGAGTGAGAGATGGGAAAGAAGAGAGACATTTCGGAAAATACTATGTTAAGCTAGGACAAATGGAAAATTTATCAATGTATTAAATGCTTACTTCTGCTTAGTCAGGTATGCAAACATAATATTTATGTTACCCTATCCCTATCAAAAGTGAGGGTAGAATACTAACCTAAGTCTAACAATTCCAAGAAAATATAAACAACTAAACGCACAGAGGACTATAACTTGAACATTTTCATGTAACATGTGAGCTCATTAGCTAATACATTAGAATTACCTAAGTAGCATAATTCTGATTAAATTAAGGACCTATAAAATGAAATTATTTTTCAAAAACTCATATTTTAGCATACAGCCAGAGAACAAAACACATTGATCTACAATAAAACTCATAGTTATCCAGGTAATTATGCTAAAACAAGAGGAAATGCAGTAACTTATTCCTGCTCATAACCAATTTTGTTCTGTGCATACTTTCAAAACAAATCATACCCTTTCAAAAGAGATGGAAATGAATGAATAAAAATTGGAGAGAAAGAAAATTAAAGAGGGAAGGAGATAAAGAACAGACTAAAGGAAAAACAGTTCTGTCTTATTATAGTTACCATATAGTCTGCAATATCCTCTGGCGCATCACCATCGACATCAAATTTGAAGGTGACCATCTTGTTGTTGTGTGTTTCTAGTTGACACTCCACCATGTTGTCTCCAGAAATTGACACCTAAGTAATACATTTAATTAGCTTAATAAGAGTCACTGCCTAAGTGAGGCATGGTGGTGCATGCCTTTAATCCCAGCACTCAGGAAGGAGCCAGAAGGAGGAGGATCGCCTGAGTTGGAGGCCACCCTGAGACTCTGTGAATTCCAGGTCAGCCTGGGCTAGACTGAAACCCTACCTCAACAAACAAAGAAACAAACAAAGAGTCAGTGTCTGTTTCATAAATTGTTCAGGGACTATGCATTGAGTTCACACACAATATATATAAAAACAACTTAAGTAGTTCAGAATATAAGAAGCTTTTGTTTGCCCCTGGTGAAATACCACCTAAACAGCCAGCTATTGACAACTCTATGAGGCATAAATTATTCAGTAAAAGGAAGTTAGGAGTATGAACCCATGTACAAGAAAAGAGATTGTGGGCTGGAGAGATGGCTTGCCTGAGAAACCTAAGGACCTAGGTTTGGCTCTCTAGAACCCATGTAAGCCAGATACACATGAAGATGCAAACATCTGGAGTTTGTGTACAGTGTCTAGAGTCCCTGGCACAACCATTCTCACTCTCTTCCTCTCTCTCATAAATAAATAAATAGAAAACAGATTGTCATTTTGGAGATAGAGTCTCACCTTTTCGCTCAGGCTGGCATCAACGCACAATCCTACTGTCTCCACCTTTGGAGTGCTGGTATAACAGGTACGTGACACCACACTGAGCCCAAGAAAACGGATATTTTTTGAAAATGGAATTTTTGTTGAAAAAAAAAGCCCAGCTGGAGACATGGCTTAGCAGTTAAAGGTGCTTGCTTGCAAAGCATGTCAACATAGGTTTGATTCCCCAGTGCCCATGTAAAGCCAGATGCACAAACTGGCATACACACCTGGAGTTTGTTTGCATGAGTCCCTAGCATGCCCATTATCTATCTCTTTTTTATAAATAAAATAAATAAAAATCATAATAACCACATATCTGTACTATAATATGTACTTTTAAATTAACTTATTCATTTTCAAACTGCTCTTAATCTAGCAGTGAATATTTTGAAACTTTAAAAATCTTGTGTAGCCTCAAAAGTTTCATACTCTTTAATCCACTAATTCTACATCTGATATCTATGTTAAGAAAATGATTATAGGTAGACACATAGATTTATGTTCTAGGATATTTGTTGCACAGAGAGACAGAAAGATAATGAACAATAATAGAAGAAAAAACAAGGACTGGCAGAAAGACACATAAAGAATGAACCTAAAATCACAACAAGAGAAAGGATAATTAACTATATCTCTATATAAGTGACTATGTAATACACCCACTTAAAACATTATTAAAATTTAATGACTTAGGCAAATGTACATGATGAACTAAGCTTCTAACAGATAAAATATAAAATTACATATATATTTAAACATTAATCTGAAACATACATTGTTCAGAGATATAGGTTTTATTTATTTATTTTTGGTTTTTCGAGTAGGGTTTCACTCTAGCCCAGGCTGACCTGAAATTCCCTCTGTAAGTCTCAGGGTGGCCTCAAACTCATGGAGATCCTCCTACCTCTGCCTCCCAAGTGCTGGGATTAAAGGCGTGTGCCACCATGCCCAGTTTGGTTTTATTTATTTTTAAAAAATATTCAAAAACATTTTTACTTATTTGAGAGAGGGAGGGAGGGAGGAGGTGAATGGATTTGAGTGTGTTAGGACCTCATACAACTACAAATGAAGTTTGGCTTTATGTGTGTACTGGGAAATTGACCCTGGGCCAGCAGGTTTTGCAACCAAGCACCTTTAACCACTGAGCCATCTGTCCAACACTGAGAGACAGTTTTAAAAAGAATGATCTTGTTTCAGCTCTGACTATCATTAGTTAAATAACTTCTCTGAGCTTTAGCATCTTTACTTGTAAAGATAGGTATAATACTGCCTAGTATATAGGGTTGTTGAATGGCCACAAGAGATGAATGTATAATATTTGGGGTGACTATCACAACAGAATTCAATAGATTTTGGCTACTATTACTAGTACAAACTTAATAATGTAAAACACTATTTATACGTATAGAAAAAACATAAAAACAAACTCAAAAGTTAGCAGGACCTATTGTTCTAAGGAATGATTAGAGTGATTTTTATTTTTATTTTTATTTTTTTTTTGTTTTTCAAGGTAGGGTTTCACTCTAGTCCAGACTGGCCTGGAATTCTCTCTGTAGTCTCAGGGTGGCCTTGAACTCACGTAGAACCTCCTACCTCTGCCTCCCAAGTGCTGGGATTAAAGGCGTGCAACACCACGTCCAGCTTTTATTTCTTTCATATTCTCCAAGATTTAACCATTAATACATAATTTTACTTATTTTTTTATTTTTATGTTTTTCAAGGTAGGGTCTCACTGTAGCCCAGGCTGACCTGGAATTCACTATGTAGTCTCACGGTGGCCTCAAAGTCACAGTGATCCTGCTACCTCTGCCTCCCAAGTGCTGGGATTAAAGATGTGTGCCACCATCATGCCTGGCTAATTTTACTTTTTATTTATTTTTTGTTTTTTCGAGATAGAGTCTCACTGTAGTCCATGCTGACCTGGAACTTGCTCTGTAGTCTAAGCTGGCCTCAAACTCACAGTGATCATCCTACTTTTGCCTCCAAAGTGCTGGAATTAAAGGCATGAACCATCACACCTGGGTATAATTTTATTTTTAAAATATTTATTTGAGAGTGGAAGAGAAAGAAAGAGAGAGAGAGTTAGAGGGAGAGACAGAAGGCAGAGAAAGGGTACACCAGGGCCTCCTGGTGCTGTTAACAAATTCCAGAGGTGCATGCTACTTTGTGCATCTGGCTTTATGTAGGTATTAGGGAATCACACACAGGATGCCAGACTTTACAAACAAGCACCTTTAACAACTGAACCATTTCTCCAGTCATAATACATAATATTCTTATCACAAACTTTTTAAAGGATGAAAGATTAGTTTACAGAGAGTTTCAAAATATTCTATACTTCCATCCATAGCACTGGTCATTCCTAATTCTTCAAGAGCTCTATATTCATTCTCACCAAACCATGTCTACATACTGACCTGAAGAATAGTAAGTTGAAATTTAGTTCCTTTATCTGGTCGGGGACAGGAGGCTCTTCTCTGTTTGATCCGCTCTTGTTTCCCATTTCCACTTGAGTTATCAGAGTTATTAGTATTTTCCTTCATAGGTGTTAAGTCTTGATTTAAGCTAATGATTAAAAATAATTCAGTTTAGTCTTGATTATAAAAATTTAAGGAAAAATTACAATTCTAAAATTGTAAATAATAAGTTTAAGGAAATTCAATAAACACTTTTTTTTTGTGGTAGGATCTCACTCTAGCCCAGGATTACCTGGAACTCACTCTGTAGTCTCAGGCTGGCCTTGAATTAATGGTGATCCTCCTACCTCCTAAGTTCTGGGATTTAAGGAATGCTCCACCATACCTGGCCACCATATATATATATATATATATATATATATATATATATATATATATATATATATATATATATACATAACCTTTAAATATGTATATGTATGTGTGTATGTGTATGTATGTATGTGTACATACATGTATGTATGTGTATATATATTATATATATATATATAATATATATATATATATATAATATATATATATATGGTAAGACAAGGTTTCACTATGAAGTTCATGCAGTCTCGAACTCACTATGTAGATCTGGCTGGTTTTGAAATCATAGAAATTCACCTATCTTTGCCTCTTAGTACAATATCTTTAAAGAAGTTATGATTGCCAGGCGTGGTCATGGTGCATGCCTTTAATCTCAGCACTGGGGAGGTAGGAGGATCATTGTGAGTTTGGGGCTAGCTTGAGACCACATAGTGAGTTGGAGGCCACCTTGGTTAAAGCGAGACCTTATCTTAAAAAAAAAAAATAAACAATATGTCATCCTGAATGATAAAGGAAAGAAAAGAAAGAAAGAACAAAATAGAAGAGAGAAGAAGGAATTAACTGGAAGAGGTTTGGGAGAGGAGAGACAAGAGAGAATGATGAGAGAAGAACATGATAAAAAGAAATTATATACATGTATTAAGATTGTCAATGAATACCACATGCTGCTAACACAGAACATCAAGACATCTGGCTGAATCTGGAAGGAAGCCAGTTCCTAGATGGTTAGCCCATACAGTGCTAAAAAGCACTACATGAGCCACTGGGGGAAAATGACCAACAATGTTGTGATCAAGCAGGGACACTGCTATATGAAAGAAACTAATCTGACAAGATGTATACACCTGTGCAATAGTGGCATCAAGCCTAGGTTAGTAACCAATGGCTCTCTGGCTATGAGATCCACGCAGTGGGAAAGAACCCATTGCTGGAAGTGGGAACCAAGTCACAATCTTATGGAGAACAAGATTATGGACTCCAGTGAGAAGCTCCCACAAGTCATTGTCCAAAATGAGACTACACCCATTAAAATCTCTCTAAATTGGGCTGGAGAGATGGCTTAACAGTCAAGTGCTTACCTGTGAAGCCTAAGAACCCTGGTTCAAGGTTCCATTCCCCAGGACCCACGTAAGGCAGATGCATAAGGGGGTACACATATCTGGAGTTCGTTTGCAGTGGCTGGAAGACCTGGCGTGCCCTCCCTCCCTCCCTCCCTCCCTCCCTCCCTCCCCCCCCTCTCTCTCTCTACCTGCTTCTTTCTCTCTGTTGCTCTCAAATAAATAAAAATAAACAAAATTTTAAAAACTCTCTAAATTAACAATGCTTATCCCCTTTAACCTATCTGGACCTCACTTTCCTTGGTGAATCTGTCTTTATTTTTCAGAAGGCAGTGAGAACTGAGGACAACCAAAATCTATCAACAAGACAAGAATAGATAGCTGGCTCCCTGGAGAAGATGAACTACTGTTACACATCAGCTAGATCCCAGGTGAAACTACAGAGGAATTGGAGAGCTGACCAAGAGTGCTGCTTCCATGGTGAGCCTGACAAGCCGTACCAGGGTGATGGAGACACTCACTGAGGATACTCAAAATACACCAAAGCAGAAATCCAGAAGCTGCTGACAGCTCAACACTAAAGTATACTTAAAGAACACCTACAAAGGCTCAGGGAATTTTGTGGAAAAAGGGGGCAGAAAGACTGTAAAAGCCACAGGGTAGGAGGGAATATCCAGAGACACTGCTGACCCACAATGACTGCTGCTCTCACAACTCATGACCCATTACTCCATGGTGAATACCAGCAACACTACTAAGGAGGGCCCTCAGTGGAGTGGGGACAGGGAGGATGGAAATGATGGTATCAACATATGATGTGTTCAAAGTTTCTACTTAATAAAATTTAAAAAATTATCATAAAAACTTATGATTGTGCAAATCTGTGAATGTTCTAAATGCCAATGAATTTTACACTTTATCTTTTACTTTTTTTGAGGGTCTCACTCTAGCCCAGGCCAACTGGAAATTAACTATGTAGATTCAGGTTGGCCTTGAACTCTTAGTAATCCTACTTCTGCTTCCCAAGTGCTGGGATTAAAGGTGTGTACCACCACGACCAGCTAATTGGACACTTTAAATAGGTGAATTGTATGATGGGTAAGTTATATTTCAGTAAAGTTATTTGTCAAAGTTTTAAAAAATAACATACTATATGCATATTCTTGCCACAATTTTTCTCATAATAATAAGAATAAAAGAAAAACAAAACAACAAAAAAGAAAAACACTGTCAGTCAGCGGTAGACCTTTGGTTTTTCGAGGTAGCAACACTACTAAGGTCACTCTAGCCTAGACTGACCCGGAATTCACTATGTAATCTCAGGGTAGCCTTGAACTCATGGCAATTCTCTTACCTCTGCCTCCCAAGACAAGAGAGACCTGGCGTGCCCATCCTCTCTCTCTCTCTACCTGCCTCTTTCTCTCTGTTGCTCTCAAATAAATAAAAACAAACAAAATTTTAAAAACTCTCTAAATTAACAATGCTTATCCCCTTTAACCTATCTCAGGCTGGCCTTGAATTCATGGTGATCCTCCTACCTCCTAAGTTAATTAAAGGTGTGTGCCACAATGCCAGGCTGGATTCTGTTATAGAATGTTTTTGATATATTTTTTGTTTGGAGGTATCTTCACTATTATGCTTAAATAAAACTTAAATGAAGGGCTGGAGAGATGGTTTAGTGGTTAAGCACTTGCCTGTGAAGCCTAAAGACCCCGGTTTGAGGCTCGATTCCCCAGGACCCACGTTAGCCAGATGCACAAGGGGCACACGCATCTGGAGTTCGTTTGCAGTGGCTGGAGGCCCTAGTGTGCCCATTCTCTCTCTGATTCTATCTGCCTCTTTCTCTGTCTGTCACTCTCAATAAATAAAAATGAACAACAACAAAAAAAAAAGGTGTGTGCCACCATGCTTGGCAAACCCCACCATTTATAAAACTTAGATGAATACAAATTCTCACTCAAAATATGTAATAGGCCTCAACTAATGATAGACATATCAGGTACATGAGATAGAAATACAGGAGGCACAATGTGAGATGAAAAATGAATGCCATAAAATGTTTCAACATGATTTATTGTAACTAGTCGTAATTTATAAGTTCATTCTAGTATGATTATGAAAGGGTAGGTTAACTTTTAGTTTATTTCTATGAAACACATTTTCCAGCCTTTTCTTTAATAAACTTAAAGAGAATTGGATAAATATAAAATTACAATACATTAATTTTTTTTTGAGGTAGTGTCTCACTTTAGGCCAGGCTGACCTGGAATTCACTATGTAGTCTCAGGGTCGCCTCAAATTTATAGTGATCCTTGTATCTTAGCCTCCCAAGTGCTGGGATGAAAGGTGTGTACCACCAAGCCCAGCTCACATTTTAAATTTAAATGACAGGATAAATGCCAACGGACTTTTTTTTTTTTAAGTTCTCTCTTTTTTTCATGTCAAAATCTTTACTTTTAAAAATATATATATATTTTTTATTTATTTGAGAGAGAGAGAATAGGCGAGCCAGGGCCTCCAGCCACTGCAAACGAACTCCAGATGCATGCGCCCTCTTGTGCATCTGGCTAATGTGGGTCTTGGAGAATCGAACTGAGATCCTTTGGCTTTGCAGGAAAACACCTAAACTGCTAAGCCATTACTACAGCCCCCAAAATCTTTACTTTTTTGTAATCTTATTTTATTTTATTTTTTCTCAATGTTTAAAAACATTTTCCATGATTATAAAAAATATCCCATGGTAATACCGTCCCTCCCCCCACTTTCCCCTTTGAAATTCCATTCTCCATCATATACCCTCTCCATCTCAATAAGTCTCTTTTATTTTGATGTCATGATCTTTCCCTCCTCTTATGATGGTCTTGTGTAGGTAGTGTCAGGCACTATGAGGTCATGGATATCCATGCCACAAAATCTTTACTTTTAAATGACTACCAGTACACAAAGTGACATGTAACAAGTTCCTGAGTCATATTATCTGGTAATTTTGAATAAAATAGATTAACAGTAGCCCAAACAAGTATATTACTATTAACTGCTTTAACCTTTAGCCACATTAGGTTACTTTAAGGCTGGCTACTGCTCCATACAAGTGACAATTAATTATTTACTATTTTTCATAGATAAAGCTCCTGACCTTTAAGTAAGTATGAGGAAAAAAGTTTATCCCTTCCTTTCTTCAAATAATTGTGTTTTTTTTTTCCTACTAGACTAAGAAAGAAAAAGTCAACATTGATACGTGTTGCCTAAGCAAAAACACATAGGGAAACAGACAACATATACTCATTTCATGTCTAAGACACACAAGGTGACAAAATTAATTCTTTGGATAAGTACTAAGTCTGTACAAAAAAAAAGGAGCTAGATTTGCTACTCTATAAAAGTGAAAGTATGTACTACAGAGAAGAAAAATAATTTAATGCCTTTCATGAAAACTCCAGCTTTGTGAGGCTACCTACTCCATGAGTGCATCTTCAATGCTAGCCTGTGGAATAGGCACTTCTGTGGAATAGGCACTTCCCTCTTCTCCTACCCATTTATGTGGTAGTTTTCATGAATTTCTGGCCAGATGTCACACACAAAGGCCAAGAGGTTATCAAAGACTGTTCTGTTGCCAGAAGGGCTGGATTCTGCTAAAAGGTGTACACAAGCCCTGTATCATAGTAGCATAGATGCACTTGAGCTCATGTCTGATCAAGAGTTAAAACAATTATTTAAAGAAGCTTCATTTTCTGAATTAGTTGTTGATCCTGGAACAAGTGTCCTAGATACATGTCGCAAAGCAAATGCCATTCCAGATGGTCCCTGAGGGTATCGGATGATAACAGAAGGTGGAGTCAGTATAAATCACAGACAGGTAACAAATCCTGACAGCGTGTTAGTTATTGGACAACGTACTCTCAATAATGGACTTCCCTTACTTAAAATAGGGAAAAGGAATTTTTACATTATAAAATGGCTTCAGTTGTAAAAATTTCATTCAAAATTTGTCATTTATTCTCAAAACATGAAATGTTGGCCAAAAAAGTATGATTGTATATACTCTAGACTTCCTCTGTGTAATTATTTTTAAGTTAATAAATAAGGTGCTGTTAACAACAACAACAACAAAAGACTGTTCTGTTGGAAGCAGGTTTGGAGCATGGTCATCTTCTCCTGAGTCTTCTTTTCCACCTCAGTGTTGCAGCTGCCATGGTACACCAGTGCTGCAACTTCCTTGGCCTTGAACTCCTTCTCCCTCTGCAGGCAGAACTGTTCAATATCATCCTGGCTGCTGCTTTGGCCTGCTTCAGCCTTCAATTGTGGGCCTCAGCCACTTTCCTGGCTGCCTGCTTCTAGGCCTGCAGCAGCTGCTGGATCCCCTGCGACTGACTCCCCATGGCTGCGGAGACCTCAAACAGTTGTGTTTTAATTTTGATTTTCAGGTAAGTCCTTCTAAAATTACCCATGAAGCATCTCTGCAGAGATGTACAGAAAGAGATAAAAATAAGAACTATTTTTTTGTCTATATATTATGATTAATCTTAAGCGTGGTTGTCAACTTGACAGGGTTTACAATCACCACAGAAACAAACTTCTGGGAATGTCTATGAGAGTTTCTAGACAGAAGACCCACCTTTTTTTTTTTTTTAAAGACACAGAGAGAAAGAGAGAATGGGCATGCCAGGGCCTGCAACCATTGCAAACAAACCCCAAATGCAAATGCCACTATGTGCATCTGGCTCTATGTGTGTACTGGGGATTTGAACCTGGGTGCTTAGGCTTTGCAGGCAAGTGCCTGAACTGTAAAGCCATTTCTCCATCCCAGAAGACCCACCTGAAATGTGGAAAACACATACAAACAGGAAAGAAAAACTAGGGGAGAAATAGCACTTATCACTCTCTACTTCCTCAATGCAGACTAAATGCAACCAGCTGCTTTATGCTCCTATCATCATACCTTCCTTGCCATTATGGAATATATTTCTTCAAACTGTAAGCCAAAGTAGACCTTTTTTCACTTAAATTCTTTTGTCAGGTACTTGTCACACCACCAAGAAAAGTAATACAGTATATGAAAAATAGTTTGTATTAGTACAAATGGTAAAACATAGCACATTAACACTGTTCCTAGGTTCTAGGGATGTAGCTCAGTGATAGACTATTTTATTTGTCTAGCATGCAGAAGGGCTAGATTCCATCTTTAATATAAAAAATATTGTTCCTGAATTTTTTTTGTGGTTTTTCGAGGTAGGGTCTCACTCTAGCCCAAGCTGATCTGGAATTCACTCTGTAGTCTCAGGGTGGCCTCAATCCTCCTACCTCTGCCTCCTGAGTGCTGGGATTAAAGGTGTGCACCACCATGCCTGGCTGAATTTTTAAATATACAGAGAAATGGCAATAACAAATAATAACTTTAGAAGGTAAAAGAGACATAATTTTAGCTAATAAGACTATACTATATTATTTATATTCCAGTTACATTTTATAGTTGTACTTTAAAAATTATGGGCTGGAGAGATGGCTTAGCGGTTAAGCGCTTGCCTGTGAAGCCTAAAGACCCCGGTTCGAGGCTCGGTTCCCCAGGTCCCACATTAGCCAGATGCACAAGGGGGCGCACGCGTCTGGAGTTTGTTTGCAGAGGCTGGAAGCCCTGGCGCGCCCATTCTCTCTCTCTCCCTCTATCTGTCTTTCTCTCTGTGTCTGTTGCTCTCAAATAAATAAAATAAATAAAAATTAAAAAAAAATTATATATATATATATATTTGGTTTTCTGAGGTAGGGTCTCACTCTAGCCCAGGCTGACCTGGAATTCACTCTGTATTCTCAGGGTGGCCTCAAACTCATGGCAATCCTCCTACCTGTGCCTCCCATGTGCTGGGATTAAAGGTGTGTGCCACCATGGCTGGCTATACTATCTATTTTTAACACTAATTTAGAATTTGGGACAAGACAGCAGAAAATCAACTTTTCATGTCTGTTCTCCCTAAGTATATAGGCAAAAGTTTTTGGAAATAATGCAATAAGCAATTACAGAAGGGCAATGAAGATTAAAAAACTATAGCAGCTCCACATTTCCTAATTACCAACACAATGGTAGAAGGCAGTCAGGCTCAGGTTCTCCTGTTTCCCATTCCAGACATAACAGCAGCCCAAGCCTGATGTCTAGCCTGGCATTTAAGATAGGACGTTTCTGTCCCAGTTGAATTGGTGGGAGCTTTGCCAATACAGTATGGCCTAGAAGGCTATCTTAGAGAAGTACTCTCCGCCCTCTGGTGGGAGCCAATGGTGCCAGGTGAACAAAGCAAACAAGTATAGCATTACAAGTACTCTGAAACTAAATTTTCATTAGAACCATAGCCCCTAGGCCATGAACCTTAGAACCACAGGCCAGGATACATGTACCTAAACAGAGATACTGTCTGCTAAAATATAAGATTTAAGTAAAAGCCAAAGTTTCCTTACATATTACCTAACATTTTCCAGAGACAAATGAAAACAAAATCCTTTTTCATGAAAAATCCTGATAAATCAGAACTTGAATGGAAAGTATCTGTACCAAAACAATCAGATATTGAAATTATTTCAAGGGTATTTTAATGAAGTCATCATCAAAATGCTCAGGTGAGGGTCAGTGATAGGACACTTGCCTACCATGTGCAAGGCCTTGGATTTATTCTCTAGTACAAAAAGGAAAGAGGAAAGAACGAAAAGGAGGAGGAAAGCAAGCAAGCTTCAGTAAAGTGCTAAATGGTTAGAGTACTTGCCTAACACAGGGCTTTGGACTACAATACCAGTATTGAAAAGATAATTTTAAGCCGGGTGTGGTGGCGCATGCCTTTAATCCCAGCACTTGGGAGGCAGAGGTAGGAGGATCGCAGTGAGTTCGAGGCCACCCTGAGACTACATAGTGAATTCCAGGTCAGCCTGAGCCAGAGTGAGACCCTATCTCGGGAAAAAAAAAAAAAAAAAAAGAAAAGAAAAGATAATTTTAAGTGCTTCAGTGGGAAGTTGTAAATGCATGTGAAACAAATGAGAAAAATGAGATAAATGACACAGAATGGCTAAAAAAGAAACAAATGAAAATTATAAACCAGACGTGGTGGCACACGCCTTAAATCCCAGTCCTCAGGAGGCAGAGATAGGAGGATCACCATGAGTTTGATGCCTGAGTCTACATAGTGAATTCCAGGTCAATGTGAGCTCGAGTGAGACCCTACCTCAAAAAACCACACACAAAAAAAGAAAATTACAAAACTAAGTTAGGGGTGGTGGCACACATCTTTAGTCCTAGCACTTGGGAGGCTGAGGTAGGAAGATCACTGTGAGTTTGAGGCCAGTCTGGGGTTACAGAGTAAGTTCCAGGTTAGCTTGAGTCTGCAAAGTCTAATGATCTGAGTTTGATTTTCCAACATCTGGAGTTTGTTTGCAGTGGTTAGAGACCCTGGCGCACCCACTCTCTCTCTGCAGGGCATGCTGACACATGCCTTTAACCCCAGCACTCGGCAGGGAGAGCTAGGATGATCGCTGTAAACTCGAAGCCAGCATGAGACTATTTAGTAAATTGCAGGTCAGTCTGGGCTAGAGTGAGGATCTACCTCAATTAAAAAAAAACCCACAAAAAATAAACTAGTTTATAACTCTCAAATAATAATACAATTATATATTTGGTTGTAATTTATTGAGATTAGTTTGAATTTTAATCTACATTATATAATTTTTATTTATATTGTCAACCCTTTAAGCTTATCTTAGCATAGAATACTATAAATAACATACAATCAACTATTTCAAATTCCATATGCCCCCATGAATAGTAAAGGAATAAAATTATAACCTTATTTTATTAATGTTATACACAAATACAGAAACAGATTTCTCTGTTCAAGATATATGAAGTACCTAAGTACATGGTTCAGCATACTCTCAATGTTTTCATGGTGCTACAAAAATGATACTTACCTTTGAACTAAATCTGGGTTTTGAAGAGCTACTTGTTGTTCAGTTCCACCTAGTTGGGACACACACTGCAAACAGTACAAAAAAGCCTGTTATTATTATAAATAACAGTAAAATTCTAGTTATAAATATAATCTATTTCAGAAAAAATTATGGTTACATTTCATATATATATATATTATTTTTTTTTTTTGAGGTAGGGGTTCACTCTAGTCCAGGCTGACCTGGAATTCACTATGTAGTCTCAGGTTGGCCTCGAACTCATGGTGATCCTCCTACCCCTGCCTCCTGAGACATTTCATATTTTTAT
This sequence comes from Jaculus jaculus, assembly GCF_020740685.1. NCBI lineage: Eukaryota > Metazoa > Chordata > Mammalia > Rodentia > Dipodidae > Jaculus > Jaculus jaculus. Next base: position 55,015,840 of record NC_059125.1, on the reverse strand, counting down.
TACCTTGCAAGTCAGGTATAATGTCTTTATTATAATCAGAGGTCTATATCAGTCCTATTAGTGAGATGATCATAAAAAGTTTTTATATATTACTTTTTATTAAAAACTAACACTGGCTGGGCATGGTGGCATACGCCTTTAATCCCAGCACTCGGGAGGCAGAGGTAGGAGGATCGTCATGTGTTCAAGGCCACCCTGAGACTACATAGTGAATTCCAGGTCCGCCTGAGCTAGAATGAAACCCTACCTCGAAAAACAAAACAAAACAAAACAAACAAACAAAAAAAAACAAAACCCCAAAATCTAACACTGTTGCTGGGCATGGTGGTGCACGCCTTTAATCCCAGCACTCAGGAGGCAGAGGTAGGAGGATCACCGTGAGTTGAAGTGTATTCCAGGTCAGCATGAGCTAGAGTGAGACCCTACCTTGAAAAACCAAAAAACACACAAACAAACAAAAACACCAAAAAACCACCAAAAAAAAACAACAAAAAATAAAACTAACATTGTTTTCAGGGATTTTACTACTTGTATCTTTCATAGAACACTATTATTGAGCTTTCATTCCTGGATTACTTATCCACATTCCACATGAAGACAAATCAACGACTCAAGCTTCAAACGCCAATACTGTTGAAAAATACTTTACAAAATTTACTGAATCAACTCTATGTACTCTCAAAAACTGTTGTATTAATGCTCTGACCCACAGCAGCTAAGAGTTACTAGGGGTATATTATTAAGAGTACATATTTGGAAAAAAAAAAGAGTACATATTTGGGTCTGGAGGGATTGCTTAGTGGTTAAGATGCTTGCCTGCAAAGCCTAAGGACCCAGGTTGGATTCCCCAGTACCCAAGCAAGCCAGATGCAAAAAGGTGGTGTATGTGTCTGGAGTTTGTTTGCAGTGGCTAGAGGGCCTGGTGGGCCCATTCTCTCTCTCTCTCTCAAATAAATAAATAAATATAAAAATTATTCATTTTAAAAATAGTTGTAGTAAGATATGATTCTGGGACATTAATCCTAAAGTAGAATGAAAGAATATATGATATAAAGTTGTTTTATACTAAATGTCCAATAAATGGTAGTTATATTTGTTTTGCTGTATTTTAACACAAACTGTCAATGAGCTAGTTGTCCAGGAATAAGGGAAGAATGAGATTAATACGAAAATTTATTACACCTCCTTGTGGACCTAAAAATTGCAATCATGAAGGCTAAGTAAAAACAAGAAATATATTTAAAGTGAATGAAAAAATAAGACCATATGTGTAATTATAGACACATACATATGGCAGAAGCTTAGAATATTATAACAAGTACTATAATTATAGCCATGTTAAGGAAAAACATTTAATGTATTTTCTCCCATTTTCCTATTTATTATATACATTCTCTACACTATGTTTTATAATTAATTTTTTTTTTTTTGGTTTTTCGAGGAAGGGTTTCACTCTAGCTCAGGCTGACCTGGAATTCACTATGTAGCCTCAGGGTGGCCTCGAACTCATGGTGATCCTCCTACCTCTGCCTCCTGAGTGCTGGGATTAAAGGTGTGTGCCACCATGCCCGGCTATAATTAAGAATTTTTAAAGTATAGTACATATGAAGTGAACATTAGTAAAATAAGTACTTTCATGAACAAGTAGAAGAATGAAGGTATGTATTATCTTAATTTTTTCTTGTATTTAAAACTATTTATTTATTTGAGAGAAAACATGGGAGCACCAGGACTCTTGTCCTGCAAATGTACTCTAGACACATGCACCACTTTGTGTGTCTGGGGAATGGAACCCAGGCTATCAAGGTTTCCAAGTAAGTGCCTTAACTACTGATCCATCCCCCCAACACCAGTAATTTCCATGTTAAAATTCATTTTAGGGGGCTGAGGCGATGGCTTAGTGGTTAAGACGCTTGCCTGCAAAGCCAAAGGACCTAGGTTTGATTCTCCAGGACCCACGTAAGTCAGATGCACAAGGTGGCACATGTGTCTGGAGTTCATTTGCAGCAGATGGAGGCCCTAGAGTGCCCATTCAGTCTCTCTCTCTCTCTCTCCTCCTCTCTTCCTCTCCCTTTTTCTGTCAATTAAATAAAAATAAAATATTTAAAAAGATTCATTTTAGGTGCTAGAGAGATGGCTTAGCAGTTAAGACATTTGCCTGTGAAGCCTAAGGATTCATGTTTGACTCTCCATGTCTCACTTAAGCCAGATGCACAAAGTGATGCAAGTGCACAAGGAGGCTAATGCATCTGGAGTTTGATTGCAGTGGCTGCAGGCCCTGGTGTGCCAATTCTCTCCCCCCCCCTTGTTCTCACATATTTAAAAAAAGAGACCATTAGCTGGGTGAGGTGGCACTCACCTTTAATCCCAGCCCTTGGGAAGCTGAGGTAGGAGGACTGCAGTGAGTTTGAGGCCACCCTGAGATTACCTGGTGAATTCCAGGTCAGACTGGGCAACAGCAAGACCCTACCTCGAAAAAAAGAAAAAGGAAAAGAGAGGCCAGTCTGTTCAGCTTACCTCAAAAAAATTCATTTTAGTGCTAGAGAGATGGCTTAGCAGTTAAGGCGTTTGCCTGCGAAGCCCAAGGACCCAGGTTCGATTCCCCAGAGCCCAAATAAGCCAGATGCACAAGGTAGCGCGTGACTCTGGAGTTTGTTTGCAGTGGCTAGATGCCCTGGCACACCCATTCTCTCCTCTCTCTTTCATAAATAAACAATTAAAAGTAAAATAAAATAATGGCCGGGCGTGGTGGTGCACGCCTTTAATCCCAGCACTTGGGAGGCAGAGGTAGGAGGATCGCCATGAATTTGAGGCCACCCTGAGACTACATAGTGAATTCCAGGTCAACTTGAGCTAATGTGAAACCCTACCTTGAAAAAAAAAAAAGAAAAAATATCTAAATAAATAGTTAATGAACTGAGTGTGGTGGAGCACTGCCTGTAATACCAGCACTTGGGAGGCAGAAGTGAGAGCAGTGTTGTTAGTTTGAGGCCAGCTTGGGACTACAGAGTGAATTCCAGGTCAGTCTGAGCTACAGTGAGACACTACTTCAAAAAAAAAAAAACAACACAAAAACTGAAACTAAAACAAATAAACAACAACAACAACAAAAAAAAAACAACACCAAGTCCGGTGTGGTATTGCATGCCTTTAATCTCAGCACTTTGGAAGCAGAGGTAGGATTGCTGTGAGTTTGAGGCTAGCCTGAGAGTATATATTCAATTCCAGGTCAGCCTGGGCTACAGTAAGATCCTACCTTGAAAAAACAAATTATAAAAAATAAAAACAAAACATCCAATAAAAATAGTTAATTAAGCTGGGCGTGGTGGTGCACGCCTTTAATCCCAGCACTCAGGAAGCAGAGGTAGGAGGATCACCGTGAGTTCAAGGCCACTCTGAGACTACATAGTGAATTCCAGGTAAGCCTGGGCTAGAGTGAGACCCTACCTCAAAAAAAAAAACAAACCAAAAAAAAAAAAAAGAAATAGTTAATTAATACAAAGATTTAACTTTGTTCTTGTTACCAACAACATGGAATTCCTACAACATGGAATATATTTATAGATCACAACACCCCAGATATTTATCTTATTTCCTTTCTCCAACAAATAAATGATAAATAATAAACAATAATAAGGTAAATAAACAATGCAATTAAGCACACTATAGGAGTCTGGGTTGATGAAAAAAGTCAATAAAGTGTTTATTTTGCAAGTATGAGGATTTGAGTTCAATTTCCAGAACCAACATAAAAAATCCAGGAGTGGGACTGGAGAGATGGCTTAGTGGTTAAGGCATTTGCCTGCAAAGCCAAAGGATCTTGGTTTGATTCCCCAGACCCACGTAAGCCAAATGCAAAAGGTGGAGCACATGCATCTGGAGTTCATTTGCAGTGGCTGGAGGCCCTAGAGCACCCATTCTCTCTCTCTCTCTTTCTGCCTCTTTGCCTCTCTCACTCTCTCTAATAAATAAATAAATAAATATTTTTTAAACCCAGGAGTGGTAGTGCATGCTTGTAATCCCAGTATTGGAAAAGGAAAAGACAGATGGATTCCTGGGGATCATTGGCAAGCCACTGGAGTCTACTCAGTGAACTCTAGGCCAATGAAAGTCCTTGTCTCAAAAAAAGAAAAGGAAAAAAAAAAAGGTATACAGCATTCCTAAGGAATAGCACCCAATACATACCACCATACACAGTATGCACGAATGCACGCATGCACAAAATGATGTTTTACGTGAAAAGATGTAGTTCATTTTGAGTACCTCAAACATACATGGGTATGTGCATACAAAAGTCTCAAAAAGTATAAACCAAAGTATTAAATAAGCATATCTATTCACTTTCATTGGTGATAAAAAATTAATTGGGAAAACAGATTTATCAACTCTGAAATTTGATAATCTTAGAGCAGGTCCTTATTATTTTAACATATAATAATATGATAGTTTTAGACAAAAGTAGAATTGAAACATTTCATTAAACTTGAAATATATCTGGAAGAAATGACTTAGCACCTATTAGTAAGTTTTGAAACTACTGGAAATATTCTGACAGAAATTAATTTGAAGCTTTCGGATAAAGAGAAGAGGTAAGTCCAGGGCTGTGAAAAATGGCTTAGTGGTTAAGACATTTGCCTGTAAAGTCTAAGGATCACGGTTCAATTCCCCAGAAGCCACGTAAGGCAGACGCACAAGGGGGCACATGCTTCTGGAGTTCCTTTACAGTGGCTGGAGGCCCTGGCATGCCCATTCTTTCACTCTGCCTCTCCGCCCCTCTCTCAAATAATTAAATAAACAAATAAATAAAATAAAAATTAAAAAAAAGAAAGCTAAGCCCAAAAGCCATACTTCTGAGGAGTAGCACAAAATAGCATTAACAATCTCACTGATAATTCCAAATGGTTATAAAATGTAATTCTAGGCAATTGTCAAAATAACTATGTTTTGTTTCTCTTTATTTATTTTCTCAAGGCAGGATCTCACTCTAGCCCAGGCTGATCTGGAAATCACTATGTAGCCTCAGACTGGCCTCGAACTCACATCAATTCTCTTACCTATGCCTCCCAAGCACTAGGATTAAAGGTATGCGACACCATGCCCAGCTTGTTTCTCTTTACTTAATATATAGAGTTTGCTTGTGAATTTATGCACCAAGGTATCATGTTAGGATTGCTCTATTGAAACCAGTACCACTTGAACAAGAAATACTGACAAGTTCTGCTACCAGCTCAAGATATAGCCTGGTCCCCTTAGACCACAGCTACAGCAGCTTCAGTACATCGTTGAGGCTGACTCTAGGTAACCACTTCCTTACGCAGATGTTTGAGAGCAGGGAATCCCTTCAGTAGTATTCTCAACAAGTTGAAGCCTTCAGTGATGGGGTCTTGTTCTCATAGTACCTTTCTGATCCCAGAGCAAGACCACCAGGTTTTTCTCTGATGGTATTAACTTTTTAACAATCATTGTTGCTTTTGAACCTGTCATGTCTGTACATTTAAGTTTGCTCACACTTGTTTCCTTGCCAAACTATACATTTTTCTTATCCTTCTGTTCCACTTTTTGTTCTTTCTCACTGTAGACCTGGATGAAAGCAGTGACTGCCAACACAGCCTAAATGTTATCTTGTCATAAGCTTTTCTTTGCCAAAAATATTAGTCCATTATTTTTTAATTCTACCTCACTTAAGTTCTCAAGGTATTATCTTTCAGAATATGGTATAAATGGTATGGTATCTCAAGGTATATCTTTCAGAATCTGGTATAAATGGCTTGTAGCTCAGCTCCTTAAAAAGTCCTTGTTTTCCTCTGAAACCTTGAGGGTCAGACTTCCGTTGTTCATGTTTTTCTTGACATTCTGGTGTTACAAACTCCTACTTGAATGGTCTGCTCTCTGTTTATACCATTCTGGCATTTTTCTACCTCATTCCAAACTCTTCCACATAAAGCACTTAGAGAGGCCTAAGGGCCATATGGTCAGGTTTATTATACTTTCACTTCTTGATGCCAATTTTCTGTACTACTTACTTTTCTTATGGCTGTGACAAAACTCTGGACAAAAGCAAATTAAAGAAGAAAATACAGGCTGGAGAGACTGGCTCAGCAGTTGAAGGTGCTTACTTATAAATTTTAATTAACTGGTGCGGTGGTTTGATTCAGGTGTCCCCCATAAACTTAGGTGTTCTGAATGCTAGGTTCCCAGCTGATGGAGATTGGGGAATTAAGGGAGTGTATTGTTGGGGGCGGGTTTATGGGTGTTATAGCCAGTTTCCCCATGCCAGTGTTTGGCACACTCTCCTGTTGCTATTGTCCACCTTACGAGGGCCAGGGGGGTGATGTCCACCCTCTGCTCATGCTATCATTTTCCCTGCCATCATGGAACTTCCCCTCAAGCCTGTAAGCCAAAATAAATCTCTTTTCCCACAAGCTGCTCATGGTTGGGTCATTTCTACCAGCAATGTGGACCTGACTACAACAGTGAAGTGGTACTGAGAAGTGGGATTGCTGCTACACACCTGACTGTGTGGCTTTGGCCTTTTGGAGCTGATTTTCAAGAAGAATGTGGAAGGATTTGAAACCTTGGCATAAGAGATGCCTTGCAGTGCTATAAGTACAGCTTGATGGACTATTCTGGTCAGAGTTGAAAGGCCTGAATGCAGCAAGAGCTATGGACTGTGAGGTTTGGTTTATGTGGGTGAGAAAGAGCTTTGCCTGGACTGGGATAGCAGTTTGTGTGGGAAGGTTGCTATTATGCTCATGTCCTGAGAAGTTGTGCAGGGTTGTTTTGTGTACAAATGAACTGGTGTGAGCAGAGGGATATGGCACAGGAAGAAAAATCTTGGGATGAACTGCTGCCTGTTCAGCTGCAATTGAGAGATTACAACCTTTGAGATTGGGCCAGCTGACCTGCACTGGGCAACAGGAAGAATGTAGACTCTTTTAAAGGGGCCTGAGTGCTCAAGAAGTGTCCTGTTTTTCAAAGTCTGCTTTATTCCCCCCTGGATTAACAAATTGGCACCCTACCTGGTATTGTGGAGTATAAGAAATGCTGGAAAGAGGGTCATTGAGTTTGAAACACGGTCTTGTGTTTTGGAAATGGCCATGGGCAGTATGAAGCAGGTTTGCTGGATGCCTGCATGGAGACCCCATGGGGCCAGGAGGATGGACCATGGATTGCAGTGGAGACCCAGTGGAGATTCTGGGACCACGAGATGGCTGCTAAGGAAAGGTGCCAACCCCGATGAAGTTTTCTAGGACTGTGAGTAGACTAGCTGGAGAGGCGGAATTGGAATGCCAGAGACTTGTTGCTGGTTAGAATTGTCGGACTTGGAGATTTGTCACTGGCTAGAGTTGCTGGACTTGAATCTACAGAGTTTGATGTTTGCCCTGGTTGTTTTAAATCTTGTATTGGCAGGATGTTTCTTTGCTATGCCCAATGCCATCTTCTGCAGTGTGAATGTTTATTCTGTGCCAATATGGGTTTTTTGAGTTATTTTTTGGTATAATTGCTCAGTTAAAAGACTTTGGACTATGGGGATGTATAAACATTATTGGAATGATAAAAACTATGGGGCTTTTAAAGTTATATGAATGCATTGCATTTTACATCAGGGGCAGAATGTGATGGTTTGATTCAGGTGTCCCCCATAAACTTAGGTGGTTCCTGAATGTTAGGTTCCCGGCTGATGGAGATTTGAGAATTAGTGCTTCCTGGCAGCAGTGTATGGTTGGGGGTGGGCTTATGGGCATTATAGCCAGTTTCCCCATGACAGTGTTTGAAACACTCTCCTGTTGCTATTGTCCACCTATGTTGGATGGGGGTGATGTCCATCCTCTCATGCCATCATTTTTTCCACCATTGTGAGGCTTCCCCTGGAGCCTGTAAGCCAAAATATACCTCTTTTTCCCATAAGCTGCTGTTGGTTGGGTGATTTCTACCAGCAATGCGGACTTGACTGCAATACCTGGATTTGATTCTGTAGTACCCATGTAAAGCCAGATGAACAAAGTGGTACAGAAAATCCCATACTCCCTCCCCCTCTCCCACCATCATCTCTCTCTCTTTCTCTCCCTCTCAGGTAAGCAAACAAAAACATATTTTGGGCTAGAGAGATAGCTTAGGTGTTAAGGGTACTTGCTTGCAAAGCCTGACAACCTGGGTTTGATTCTGCAGTAGCCACATAAAGCTAGATACACAAAGTGGTGCATGTATCTGGAGTTTGTTTGTAATGACAATTGACCTTGCCATGTTTATCATCATTCATTCATATTCTCTCTCTCTCCCCCCCAATAAATGATTATGAAAAGAAAGATAAATTTTATGTTGGCTCATACCTATAATTCCAGTACTTAGGAGGATCAGTAATTCAAGGCCAGTCTCAGTTACATAGAAAGTTCAAGGTCAGCCTGGGCTAATTGAGACCCATCACAAAACAACAGTGATAAAACATTTCCAACACACAAGTTGAAATAACTGTTCAGTGAACATTTGTGTGTATGTGTGTGCAGGCATGTTGTGGTAGTTTGAATAAATGCCCCCCCCCCCACAGATTCAGGGGTTTATTAATCCTTCTTGGATTTCCAGCCACATGGCTAGAGGTGGTGTCACTGGGTGGATCTTAGGGTCCGGCCCTAAGATGTGGTAGTGGATTTGAAATCTTAAAGATATGCAAAGTGCCTGGAGTTCCTGAAGTAAATGTGCTATGTGGTGCAGCTTTCTCTCTCTCTCTCTCTCTCCGGACCTGTGAAGGCAGGCCAGCTTCTTTTGCCATTATGGAACTTCCTCTGGATCTGTAGTCTTCAATAAATATCCCTTCCTCCATAATTGTGCCTGATCTGAAAGTTCATCTCAGCAAACCTGAAGATGTCTGCTACATAAACATATACATACATACATTTTACTCTTACTTTACAGTGTTCTATGATTTATTTTTAAGAAAAAGGTCTCATTACATATCCCAGTTTGGCCTCAAATTTGCAATTATCCTAACTCAGATTCCTGAGGGCTGGGTCTACAGACATGTACTAACACGCCCAGCTACACAGTATTTTACTTTATATGCATGTTATCATATAGCTGTATTCAATCAATTTCACTATTATATATTTCAAATCAAGTTGTAAATGAAAGATAGGCATTTAAACATCATTTTTACTGTTAATAGAAAAAAAAGATGAAAGGCATTATTTTATTCAAATCACACAACAAATAATTTCAAGTGCTACAGTTCAAGCTCCAGCCTAATTTATAATATGGCATAAGTCTATAGGTATTCTGTATATACCTGTTTGCAGTAGAAGTTTCGTTTACCTAATTGAGGAATTTTATTTCTGTACATGATGCTCAATTCTACATTATTATATTTCCACTAAGTCATGGCTTAACTAAGTCTAATTATTACTGAAGCAAAAATTCAGAAAAAAATTAAAATTTATATTAAGAAATAACTAATCCCAATCACAGTTCCTCGTGTCACATTCACATGTCTATGCTATTAAACAGTCCAAAACAGTATAAACATATCAGCACCACAAAGACTGAAAGATAAAAGAGTAACAGAAATTAAGAATTATATTTTTGTTTGTTTGGTTTTGTTTTTCGAGGTAGGGTCTGACTCTAGCTCAGTCTGACCTGGAATTCACTATGGAGTCTCAGGGTAGCCTCAAACTCAGGGTGATCCTCTTACCTCTGCCTCCCGAGTGCTGGGATTAAAGGCCTGTGCCACCATGCCCAGCTAAGAATTATTGTTACCTAACTAAAAGGGGACTTAAAGTTCATATTTTACCCTAATATTTGTCCTCCTCCCAATTCATTTATCAATCTATGTATATTAGCAAATTGATTAGGCTGGAATACTTCCAGCCCCATGAACACTCTACCATATTTAAAGAACCAATTTTTTAAAACTTTTTGTTGATAACCTCCATACATATAGACAATATGTCATGATCATAATGCCCTCCTACCACCCTACCTTTTCCACTTCCAAATCCCCCCTCTACTGAATCCCCTCTTCTTCACAACTAGTTTCTTTTCCATTGTTTTTGTTTGTTTGTTCGAGGTAGGGTCTCACTCTAGCCCAGGATGACCTAGAACGCACTCTGTAGTTCCAGGCTGCCCTTGAACTCACAGGTGTCCTCCTCCTTCTGCCTCCCAAATGCTGGCATTAAAGGCATGCACCACCCTGCCCTGCCCTCTCTTCCATTATGATGTCATCATTTTTCCTCTTATTATTATGTAGGTCTTATGTAGTGTCAGCCATGGTGAGGTTATGCATATCACAGCTACTCTGTATCTGGAAGATTGTATTGCAAAGTACTCCTTCCCTTCTGGCTCTTACATCCTTTCTGTCACCTCTTCCTCAATGGTCTTTGAGTCTTAGAGAGTATGACAAAGAGGACAACTAATTTATTTTATTTTATTTTATTTTTTGAGGTAGGTTTTCACTCTAGCTCAGGCTGACCTGAAATTTAATCTCAGGGTGGCCTTGAACTCACAGTATTCCTCCTACCTCTGCCTCCCAAGTGCTGGGATTAAAGGTGTGCACCACCACGCCCGGCTAACTAAATTTTTTGAGGCAGTCTTACAATGTAGCCCAGGCTGACCTCAAACTCATGATCCTTTCCTTCAGCCTCCTGAAGACTGGGGTTACAAGTACAGAGCACCATACTTAGATAATTTGTGTGTGGTAGGGTTCAGTCTAGCCCAGGATGACCTGGAATTCACTATGTAGTCTCAAGGTGGCTTTGAATTTATGGCGATCCTCCTACCAATACCTTGTAAGTGTGTGCCACTATGCCTGGCAAGAAATTGCTTTATATTTAATAGCAGTAGTGGAAATGAAAAAGAGAACTGATGGAGTCATTTAGTTTTCTGGAAGGTAGAGTCCCTACAAGTAAACCAAATTAGCAAGGAAGCTATAAAGAAAGAATTTTAATAGCTATGTGTGTTGGAGATTGTAGTCTTTGATAAATTTAATTATACTGAGGCATTATAGAATTCATTATGGGGGTGGAAGTAAAATCATATCTCAGTTCAATAGATCAACACCGATACACAAAAAATGTACTTTGCCTTGTCCTCAAGCTGTAAATGTGTGATGGTCAGGGGGCAGGGAACTCTAGATCCTGTTTATGTTTTACATGCCATTAATTGCAGTCTTCAGCTTTTACTACATGTGAGATGAGTTGAGATGTTTTGATTGGCATTTTAAAAAGGATTATTGAGGAAACGGGGGGGGGGAGGGGGTGATGTATGTATGTAATTCTAGTACCCAGAAGGTAAAGACAGGAGCTTTGCCTCAACTGGGAGGCCAATTTAGTCTATGTAGCAAGTTCCATGCCAGCTAAGGTTTCATAGTGAGCCTTTGTCTACAAGCAAACAAGCAAACAAAACAACAACAAAAAGTCTGCATCCTATAATGAAAAAAATGATATAAAGGAATATAAGTGGAAGTATACTATTAGGAGACTAATTATTCAAATAACAGATGGATTAGACAGGCTTATAATGGCAGAAGAGGACAGAAGTCAGATTATAGACAGTTTAACACAGGAATCAAAAACTTGCTATTAGGGCTGGAGAGATGGCTTAACAGTTAAAGCACTTGCTGGGAAAGCCAAAGGATTCAGGTTTAATTCCCCAGTACCTACATAAGCCATATGCACAAGGTGTCTGAAGTTCGACTGCAGTGGCCAGAGGCCCTGGCATGTACATTCTCATATTCTCTCTCAGTCTATGGCTCTTTTAAAAAAGAGGAAATAAAACAAAGGAAAAGAAAAAAAAAACTTGCTATTATGGGCTGGAGAGATGGCTAAGCAGTTAAGGTGTTGGCCTGCAAAGCCAAACAACCTGAGTTCATGTCTCCAGTACCCATGTAAAGCCAGATGTACAAAATGGCACATACATCTGGAGTTTGCAGTGGCTGTAGGTCCTGACATGCCCATTCTCTCTCTGTACCTCTTCTTTCTCTCTCTGGTTGCCAACAAATAAAATATATTTTTTAACTTGCTATTTGCCATGAGAGGTGACATATACATTTGATCCTAGCACTAGGGAGGCTGAAGTAGGAGGATCATTGAGTTAGAGGCCCGCCTGGACTACAGAATAAATCCCTAGTTACCCTGGGCTAGAGTAAGACTCTGCTTCATTGACAATAACAACAACAACAATACAAAACAAAACCATTAGCTATTAGTTTGAAAAGGAATGTGAGAGAAATAAGAATAAAAGATGATCACAGATATATGAACTTAGCAACAGGACAGATGGAGTTACCATTTGCTAGGATGGAGATGGTACTGAAATCATTGGCTTGGGTGGTAATAAGTGCAAATAAAGGTTTTTGATTTGGGCTGGGGAGATGGTCCCGTGGATAAAGCACTTGCTGTTCAAGCCTGAGTACCAGAGTTCAATCTCCAGACCCCATATGTAAGAAGCTGTGGCAAGTTTCTATAATCAATAACACTCTTGACTACGAGATAGGAGGCAGAGATAGAATAATTACCTAGAAGCTATGATATTCCCAGTGAAGAGAGAGAGAGAGTGAGAAAACCATAAATTGGGCTAGAGAGATGGATCAGCAGCTAAAGGTGCTTGCTTGCAAAGCCTGACAGCCTGAGTTCAAATCCTCACTACCCAGGTAATGCCAGGTACATAAAGTGACACATACATCTGGAGTTTGTTAGTGGCAAGAGGCCTAGCAAGCCCATTTACTCTACTCACTCTCTCCTCTCTGTCTCTCAAATATCAAATGATTATTTTTTTGAAAAAAGAAAATCCTTATCCACCTGAAGTACAAGGAGAGACCTTATTGCTGAAGACACCACATGCTGCTGACAGAAAAAAATGAGAGATGGTTAGTTCATATAGTGCTGGAAAACACTACATGAGCTGCTGGGGGAAAATGGCCAACAACATTGTAAGCAGGTGACACTGCTATATGAAAGCAACCAGCCTGACAAGATGTACATACTGAAAGGCCCAAGAATTCAGAAGCTCAGAAATACTATCATGCTCTAAGGGGAGCTTAAGCGGGCTCCCTGCATACCTCAAACTCCAGGCTTTACTCTCTGTTGGAAGCAAGTAAAGAATCCCTCTTCTCATTATATCAGAACCCGCTCCTAATATAAAACTAGGTAAAAGGGCATGAGATAGCCCTCGAGGATGGGAAATGAGTAATGAAGTGAACCACTTATTTGGTTTCTGTAAATAGCCTGCACTATAAGCCTTACACTATAAGCCTTAATAGCCCACACTGTTAGCCTTAGTAGCTCGCACCATAAGCCGTAGCAGCCTGCCTCAGACCACCAAGGTCACAGGAGGCTGATACCATACTCTGCTACTCCCACCCAAGGACCTGCGCAAATGCTGACCACCAAGGTCATAAACTAATTGGCTTAGAAACTATGGGGTGGCACAAACTGACTGGCTAACACCCTGCGGGGCTCCTAATATTAGAAAATGATTGGTCTAATGCACAGGCTTTGTTAGAAACCCTATAAAAACTGTCCTGTTCCTGCATTCGGGGCTCTGCAGTCCTCTACCCCTGTGAGGTGTACGACTGTGGGCCCCAGCGCGCTTGGAATAAAATCCTCTTGCAGTTTGCATCAAGACCGCTTCTCGTGAGTGATTTGGGGTGTCGCCTTATCCGGGCAGAGCGTGGGGGCCCCCTGCGGGGGTTTTTTCCTACAATACCTGTGCAATAGTGGCACCCAGCCTAGGTGTGTAAACAATGGCTCTCTGGTTGACTAAGAGATCCTCTCAGTGGAAAGGTACCTATAGCTGGAATTGGGAACCAAATCAGAATCCTATGGAGACCAGGATCATAGACTCCAATGAGAAGATCTGGCCATAAGAGAGGCTACACCTATCAAAATCTCTACAAATTAATTATGCTTATCCACTTAACCTATGCTGATCTCACTATCCATTGGAGAATCTGTTTGTCTTTTACAAAGGCAGTGAGAACTGAGGACACCCAAAATCTATAAAGCTTGTACAAGAAATGATAGCTGACTCCCTATCAGATGAGCCACCCCTTGCACATTAGCTAGGGCTCAGGTGAAACCACAGAAGAATTGGTGAGGTGAGCAACAATGCTGCTTCCATGGCCAGCCTGACAACCAATGCCGGGGTGATGGGAGACTGACACTGTGGATAATCAAAATGTACCAAAGCAGAAACCCAGAAACTTCTGAGAGCTCAACACTACAGTAAACTTAAAACACACCCACCAAGGCTCAGGGAATTTTGCAAAAGGGAGGGCAGAAAGTTTGTAAAAGCCACAGGGTGGAGGGAATATCCACAGGCATTCCACCCAGAACACTTACTAACTGCTGCTCTCATAACTCATAACCCACAACCCCATAGTGAATACCAGAAATCCCACTGAGGGGGTTCCTCAGTGGAATGGGGCAGAGAGGAGAAGAATGATGATACAACACATATTGCATGCACACAGAGTTTCTACTTAATAAAACCATAAATTGATGTGGAAACTAGTAGTTAAGAGTTTGGTGAAAGACTGGGAAGATGGCTTAGTGGTTTAGGCACTTGCTTGCAAACCCAAATGTCTCAGGTTTTATTCCCCAGAACCCAAGTAAGCCAGATGCACAAGTTGTCACATGCATCTGGAGTTTGTTTGCAGTGACTGGAGGCCCTGATGCACCCATTTTCTACCTCTGTTTTCTCCTCCTCCCTCTCTCTCTCTCTCCTCTCATATGTGTGTGTGTGTGTGTGTGTCTTTGATTTATTTTATTATTATTTGAGAGAGAGAAAGAGGCAGATAGAGAGAATGGGTGCTAGGGCCTCTAGCCACTGCAAACAAACACTAGACATATGCACCATCATGTGCATCTGGCTTATGTGGGTCCTGAGGAATTGAACCTTTGTCCATAGGCTTCACAGGTAAGTGCCTTAACAACTAAGCAATCTCTCCAGCCCCAACCTCTTTCTTCCAAGTAAACAAATCAAAAAAAAAAAAAGTTTGGTGAGGAAAGGCATATGTAGTCTTAAAATATCTCCATCAATAAATCATAAATTAGAAAGCAGAAAAATAGGGTGAAAAAGCCCAATATGTTTACTAGGACAAAATAGGTGAGAAAACTTAGTTGGTAAAGTACTTGCCTTGCAAACAAGAAGACTTAAATTCAATCATGTAAAATACCAGGCATGGCACAACTGCATCCCAGCACTGGGGAGGCAGAGACAGGCTGATGTCTATAGAGTTCACTGGTAAACCATTCTATCCTAATTGGTGAGTTTGAGGCTAATGAGAGACCCTATCTCAAAATGAGGTGAACAGTATATATGGGGAATGATATCTGAGGTTATCTCCTGGCCTCAACACATACATGCATAGATGTGTACCCATATACACACTATACATGCATGTGACACACACATGCATAGATGTGTACCCATATACACACTATACATACATGTGAACAAACATACATACATTCACACACCACACACATGCAAAAATAACAAATTAAAAACAAACAAACAAACAAAAAAACCCCCAAAACCCACCTAGCCTCTGCTTTTCAACATTGTCAAGAAAAGAAAAACAGGAGATAGTGAAGCATATCAGTACAAAACAACACCGGGTTAAACTCCAGTGCCTACCACTCCCCCAATATAAAGACAGGCTAAAGAACCATTGAAGATTAAAACAGACTAAGAAAAGGCAATGAAGCTGGGCATGTCTGTGCATGCCTTTAATCCCAGCACTCAGGAGGCTGAGGTAAGAGGATCTCTGGGAGGTCAGCCTGGGGCTACAGAGTGAGTTCCAGGTCAGCCTGGGCTACAGTGAGACCCTACCTTGAAACTTTCCCCCTCAAAAGGCAACCAAATAAAATAATTTAATATGCATTTCACCAAAGAAAGCATACATATTTTTAACAGTTATATAAAAAAATGGTCAACATTATTAGTTATCTAGAAATGGAAGTTAAAAAAAACATGGGCCTTGGGGAGATGATTCAACAGGTAAGATTGCTTGCTGTACAAGTACGAGGACCTGAGGAATAAGAAAAGCTATTCTGAGAAAGCTGTTTTCATGTCAGGAAATAAAAGAACTATGTCAAGATAGACAAAAGATGTACACTAAATTTTTGGATTGAAATGAAAAAAGATAGGTCTATACATTAAGAAGAAAAATGAATTGCAAATCAAACTGGCCTTAGACCACTGAAATATTAACTAGGACAACAAAACATGTAGAAGGGAAGAAATGATTATAAACCTTTTCTTTATATCTAGCTAATTTATTTTTCATTCATGAATGTAAGTGAAAACTTATTTTCAAATACATAGGAAGCCAAAATTTACATACCAAAGTAACCTTGGAAAATTACAAATCCCATAGTAACAGACTCCAGAGAGTGACAAAATATCAGAGAATTTAAAAGAATGAATTTTCTGGGCGTGGTGGCACATGCCTTTGAACCCAGCACTTGGGAGGCAGAGGTAAGAGGATCGTGGTGAGTTCTAGGCCACCCTGAGACTACATAGTGAATTCCAGGTCAGCCTGTACTACAGTGAAACACTGCCTTGAAACACCAAAAATAAATAAATAAATAATGACTTTAAGTATGTTCATAGAAGTCAAAGGCACAATCAAATAAAAAAAAAAAACAACTGTAGGAGTTCCAAGACAGCACAAAAAATCAAGCAAATAACATAAGGAAATTGATAAAGATATGAGCAAAGAGATATAAATACTGAAGGAAAACCAATCTGAAATTCTAGAAATGCAGAAAAGCACATTAAGTCAAATAAAAACAATAGGAGAGGTCAGGATATCTGAGCTTGAAGTCAAGGGGGATAAAATGAAACATTTCATCAAGGAGAAAAAAAATAAGAAAAAGGTGCAACTGGGTCCCCTTAAGACATTCAAGACACTATGAAGAGGTCCAATCTGAGAACTGTAGACATAGAAGAAGGAAAAAACTTTCAAAAAGCATAGTAAGTATTTTCAAGAAAATTAAAGAGGAAACTTTTCCAAATTAGGGAAAGACATGTAATTGCAGATGCAGGAGATATTTAGAATACCAAACAGACAAGACCAGAAAATCTCCCCTCATATTATAATTAAACTACTGAATATACAGACCAAAGAAATTATTTTAAAAGCAGCAAGAAAGGAACATCAAGTCACTTGTAAAGACAGGCACATAAGAATGCAACATATTTATCAACAGAAGGTTTAAAAGTTGTGAGTCCTTGGATGATATACTTCAAGTTCTGAAAGACAGCAATTACCAACCCAGAGTACTATACCCAACAAAAAACTATGTGTCACAATTGAAGGAGAAAGAACTTTCCAAGATAAAATCAGACCAAAGGAATTCATAACCATTAGTACAGTCTTTATTAGGCAATAAAAATGATAATATTCTGTAGGGCATGGTGATGCATGACTTTAATCCCAACACTAGTAAGGCAGAGGTAAGAAGATTTCTGTTAATTTGAGGCCAGCCTGGAACTATAGAGAGAGTTCCAGGTTAGCCTGGACTATAGTGAGACCCTACCTCAAAAAACAAACGAAAATGACAACATCCACAAAAATACTTTTCACCTCTGAGACCAGAATCATAGCCTTATAGCTATTCTTTCTTTTTTATTTATTTATTTATTTATTTATTTATTTATTTATTTATTTATTTATTTTGCCAGGTGTGGTGGCCCACATCTTTAAGAACACATTCTTTTTTCATTTTTATTTATTTATTTGAGAGTGACAGAGAAAGAACGAAGCAGACAAGGAGAGAAAGAGAGAGAATGGGTGCGCTAGGGCCTCCAGCCACTGCGAATGAACTCCAGATGCGTGCGCCCCCTTGTGCATCTGGCTAACGTGGGACCTGGGGAATGGAGCCTCGAACCAAGGTCCTTAGACTTCAACAGGCAAGCGCTTAACTGCTAAGCCATCTCCGCAACCTGGTGGCCCACATCTTTAATCCCAGCACTTGGGAGGCAAAGGTAGGTGGATCCTCATGTATTCAAGGCCACTCTGTGACTGCATACTGAATTCCAGGTTAGCCTGCGCTAGAGTGAAACCCTACTTCAAAAAAAAAAAAAACAAAAAAAAACCCCGAAACAGAAACAACAACAAAAAGAATTAAGCTGGGTATGGCGGCACATGCCTTTAATCCCAGCACTTGGGAGGTAGAGGTAGGAGGATTGCCTTGAGTTCAAGGCCACCCTGAGACTACAGAATGAATTCCAGGTCAGTCTGAGCTAGAGTGAGACCCTACCTTGAAACACCCCCCCACCAAAAAAAAGAATTAAATTTTTATTTTTATTTATGAGAGAGAGAGAGAGAATGAGAATGGGCACACCAGGCCTCTAGCCCCTGTCAATGAACTTGAGACACATGTACTATCATATGCATCTGGCTTACATGGGTTTTGGGGAATTGAACCTGGGTCCTTAGGCTTCACAGGCAAGCGCCTTAACTGCTAAGCCATCTCTCCAGCCCTATTCATTTTATTTTTATTTCTAGTTTTTTTTCAAGGTAGGGTCTCATTATAGCTCAGGCTGACCTAGAATTAAAGGTGTGCACCACTACACTTGGTCCCCTATTCTTCTTTTTTTTTTTTTGGTTTTTCGAGGGAGGGTCTCACTCTGGTCCAGGCTGACCTGGAATTAACTCTGTAGTCTCAGGGTGGCCTTGAACTCACGGCGATCCTCCTATCTCTGCCTCCTGAGTGCTGGGATTAAAGGCGTGCACCACCACGCCCGGCTCCCCTATTCTTATTATTAGTTTATTCAGAAAACATTTTCCTTCAACCATTATATTTATTTATTTAACTAATATGTATCATGCAACTACTTGTATCAAATACTATGCATACTGTTAGAAATGAATATAGATGTATATAGAATTGATATGACTGGATATGTGGCAAACACACCTTTAATCCCAGTACTAGGGAGGCATAGATAGGATGATGGCCGTGAGTTCAAGGCCACCTTGAGACTACATAGTGAATTCCAGGCCAGCCTGGGCTAGAGCGAGACCCTACCTCGAAAAAACAACAAAAAAGAGAGAGAGAGAAAGAAAGAAAAATAGAATTGATATATAGGTCACTCAGTTTGTCTTACTGAGCACACTGACACAAACTATCAGCAAGTTATTCTTTTGCTGGGCATGGTGGCACACACTTTTAATCCCAGCACTTGGGAGGCAGAGGTAGGAGGATCACCATGAGTTCAAGGCCATCTTGAGACTACATAGTGAATTCCAGGTCAGCCTGGGATAGAGTGAGACCCTACCTCAAAAAACCAAAAAAAAAAAAAAAAAAGGTTATTCTTTTATCAGGCTAAATATCTTTCCCCCCACATTATAATCATTATTTCAATAATGTTATTCATGATATTTTGCAGTTAAAAATTAGGAAAGTGAGGTTCAACATTTGGTAATGATCTTATAAAATAAACTCTCCTATAGATAACAACTTCAAGTACAGAGCAATTATTTAAAAAAAAGTACATTGGCCTGGCAAAACTGGTTACAGAGTATATTTGAAAGAAAGGAAGGATAATATGTGAGTTTGATTTTATTATGATGTTTTCATCTAGGCACCAGTTTTGTAAAAGGTAGTAATAATAAGAAGGCCCATATTATTTTCTATTTTACTCATTTATTTTTAATATTTATTTAAGAGGGGGGAAAGGGCAGATAGAGAGAGAGAATAGGCACACCAGGGCCTCTAGCCACTGCAAACGAATACGAGACAAATGTGCCACCCTGTGCATCTGTCTTTACGTGGGTATTGAGGATTCAAACCCAGGTCCTTAGCTTTGCAAGCAAATACCTTACCCACTAAGCCACCTCTCCAGCCCTCATATTCTTATAAGACTGAAGAACCAGAGTGTTTAGTGGTATCAGATTATGAGAAAAGTGAAAGGAAAAAGAGCAGAAAAAGAGTCCCAAATTATATACATAAACAAAATTTTCTCTGACCCTAGAAAAGAACATGTCACAGAAAGACAGTAGATCCATTCAGGCTAAAAGAACTAAACTGATGTTCATTTATGGGGAAAATAGGAATCGCTAAAAGAATATAAATGATCCAGATTATTTATAATGCATAACTTACAAGGTTTAGCATAAAATATAAAATCATTAGCTTTATGAAGAAACTTAAAAATATGACCCATATTTGGTGAAGAACAACCCTTTAGATGATGTATGTACTAGGATTTTAAAGCAATTCATAAGCACAACGGAAAATATGCCCAGAATAAAAAAATATATATATATAATAGCACATGCAGCAGAACCCAGGCAGGCTGAAGCACTTTATATCACAATTCACTAATGGAAGGGTTTTAATCTGCTCTCAGCAGAATGCAGGCATGCCAAATCACATCATTCCTCACACCTAATGGCAGCAAACAAGGCTTTCACTCTAATGCAATGACAACAGACGAAGGCAGTCCATTATACCCCACACCTCACATCTGGTGGCCACAGTTAGCACAATCTATCTATAGCAGCAGTAACCTGCCAGCCTAAAGCTCCTAAATAATATACCCCATATCAGTAACAGCAAGACCAATTTGCATGTGGCAATGGCTATAATGAAAGCTGGACAAGATTATCTGACATACACATAATAGCAAACTAACTCAACTTACTGTTCACAAATAGCAACAATGAGGTGAATCAGCAGATAGGAGTAAAAATCCAACCTACTAGGACTAACCATTGTCAGTAGGTATAGGCTTAATTTGTCCACAAAAGTAACACCAGTAGAACCAGTTAACCCAGCCTCTGTCTAACACCAGGTTGGGCTTCTACCTATACAGGGGTGTCTTTTTGGACCTTCCTTTAGCAGCAGACAGTGACTAAGGATTATCATATGCCAACCCTGTGCCAAACAACATAAAGTCCATAAGACATGGAAATTAATTGGCACTTCACCAAGCAGCAGAAAAGGATAAAAGTCTGGCCTGTCTTGACCTTTCACCAAAAAGGAGAAGGTAATCTAAGACATTATGTTATTGCCCTCTCTCAGTGACAAAGTGATGCCAGCCCCATAACTCCTGGCCTTCCCAGCACCAGGGAAGTAGCCAGTTAAATATTTCCATACCCTAAGAGCTACAGCAGAGATAAAGGGTATCCCTTTATCCCCATTTAACAACAAAATAACTTTTCCTTTTAGGTAGCACTGACAGAGATCCAGTGAGAGCTAAATAAGAACTAGAATACCAAGAAGAAATAGGTCCAAGATAGGTTGGAGAGAGAGCACAGCAGTTAAGGCACTTGTCTGAAATACATACTGACCAGAATTTGATTCTCTAGTGCCCATGTAAAGCCAGATGCACAAACTGGCACATGCATCTGCAGTTTGTTGCAGTGTATAAAGACCCTGGCACACCCATTAATTCTGTCTCTATCTCTATCTTTTTCCTTGCAAAGAAACAATGAATAATAATTTTTTTTTCGAGGTAGGGTCTCACTCTAGCTCAGGCTGACCTGGAATTCACTATGGAGTCTCAGGGTAGCCTCGAACTCACAACAATCTTCCTACCTCTGCCTCCTGAGTGCTGGGATTAAAGGCATGTGCCACCATGTCTGGCAATAATTTTTTTTTTTTTAAAGAACGGTCAAGCTAAAAGTGGGGATGTGACCAGATATGGTGGCTCACATCTGCAATTCCAGCATTGGGAAAATGGTGGCATGAGGATTATGAATTTTAGGATACCCTGGGCTATACAGTAAGTCCAGCCCAAGACCAACCTGGGCTACACAGCAAGACCCTGCCTGAAGAAAAATATTTTTTTTTAAGTTGAACAGAAAAGTAATAAAACAAAATGAGTCTGGATGCAGTTGTCAGCTCTTTGTACCTTTTCCCTCTACCCATACTGACTGATGGTATCTTGTGTTTTGGTCTGGTTACAGTTGCCTGATGCTGATGTCTCTCAGTCTCGTGCTCCACAAGCCCTTTACCATGTTGTCTTCCATTGCTGTCATTTTGTGTGTGAACTGAGGCTCAGCTGCCTGCTTCATAAGCCACTCCTCCTGCTTGTATAACTTGTATTATGTACCTACCCTGCTTGCAGGATCAGAGGTTGTGCAAACCCTCTTAGCTAAACTGAGTCTCATCAACACCATCTATGAATCAGCACCAATGGTTTCCATCACTAAATTTCACGTGACACAGAGTTGAGCACACAAAGGAACACCAAGCATTAATCTAAATTCTCACTTAAAAGAGATATGCCAGAAAAACTTGATAAGTGCACTATCTGCAGATGGGCAAATCTCAAAGCAAAACAAGCCACACAAAACAACAAAGAAATATGTCTCTTTCAAGAATGGCCAATCCCATAGTACAGCCCCACCCCATGAGAGCTATGAAGAGGAAATTCCAGATAAAGAATTAAAAAGAATGGTTACAGGCTGGAGAGAGGGCTCAGAAGTTAAGACACTCGCCTGCAAAGCCTAATGACCTAGGTTCAATTCCCCAGTGCCCATGTAAAGCCAGGTGCACAAAGCGGTACATGCATCTGGAATTTGTTTGCAGCAGCTAGAGGCTCTGGTGTGCCCATTCTCCGTGTTTCTCTTCACTCTACCTCTCTCTGCTTAAAAATAAATGAAAATATTTTTAGGGCTGGAGAGATGGCTCAGGGGTTAAGGCATTTGCCTGCAAAGCCAAAGAACCTCGGTTTGATTCCCTAGGACCCATGTAGGCCAGATGCACAAGGTGGCACATGTGTCTGGAGTTCATTTGCAGGGGCTGGAGGCCCTGGTATACCCATTATCTCTCTCTTTTTCTCTGCCTCTTTCTCTTGTGTTCTCTCAAATATATATATATATATATATATATTTTCAAAAGTATGATTGGGTGAAGCTGGGTGTGGTGGTGCACGCCTTTAATCCTAGTACTACAGAGGCAGAGGTAGGAGGATTGCTGTGAGTTCAAGGCCACCCTGAGATTATATAGTGAATTCCAGGTCAGCCTGAGCTAGAGTGAGACCCTACCTTGAAAAAATAAAAGTATGATTGGGCAGGAGAGATGGCTTAGCAGTTAAGGTGCTTGCCTACAAAACCTAAGGACCCATGTTTGACTCTCCAGAACCCACATAAGCCCGATGCACAAGGTGACACAAGCATGCAAGGTCACATATGTGTATCAGAATGTGCATGCACCTAGAGTTTGATTGCAGTAGCTGGAGGCGCTGTCACGCCAATTCTCATTCTCTCTCTCTCATTAAAAATAATTTTTAAAAAGCATGATTATAAAATTGTACAAAGAACTCAAAAGAGGACACAAACACACCTGAATAAGAGAATATAAAGAAACAACTGAATGAATTCAAAGACATGAATACATGACTGTATGAATTCCAAGAGAACATAAGCAACCAGCTAAATGAAATGAGGAAGTCAAACCAGGATATGAAGATGTAGTTCAATAAAGAAAAAGAAATGAGGCCAGGCGTGGTGATGCACGCCTTTAATTCTAGCACTTGGGAGGCAGAGGTAGGAGGATAACCATGAGTTTGAGGCCACTCTGAGACTACATAGTGAATTC
This sequence comes from Jaculus jaculus, assembly GCF_020740685.1. Classification (NCBI taxonomy): domain Eukaryota; kingdom Metazoa; phylum Chordata; class Mammalia; order Rodentia; family Dipodidae; genus Jaculus; species Jaculus jaculus. The sequence goes on along the minus strand of NC_059125.1, from coordinate 54,992,291 downwards.
CAGGTCAGCCTGAGCTAGAGTGAACCGTACCTTGAAGAAAGAAAAAAAAAAGAGAAAAGGAAAGAAAGAAAGGAAGGAAAATAAATGAGCCAGGTGTGGTGGCACATGCCTTTAATTCCAGCACGTGGAAGGCAGAGGTAGGAGGATCGCCGTGAGTTCGAGGCCACCCTGAGACTACATAGTGAATTCCATGTCAGCCTGGGCTACAGTGAGACCCTACCTCAAAAAACAAAAAACAAAACAAAACAAACAAACAAAAGAAATGATTCTGGAAATGAAAAAATACAGTAAGTCAAATAAAACACTCCATGGAAAGCTTCATCAACAGAATGGACCAAGTGGAGGAATGGCCATCAGGGCTCAAAGACATGGTATAGGAATTGTATCTGTTAGTCAAAATCAATGACAAGTTCAAAAAAAGTAAGAAGAGAACATGAAATATATTTGGGATACCATGAAAAGACAAAATTTATAAATTATAGGCATAGAAAAGGAAGAACTTCAGAACAAATGTATAGGAAATATTTTCAATAATATTATAGAGAAAATGTCCAAAATCTAAGGAAAGAGATGCCCACAAAGGTACAAGGGGACTAAATAACACCAAAAAGATAAGACCAAAAAATTGCCCCACCATGTTACAGACAAAACACTGATTACACACAACAAAAAAGGCACTGAAAGATGCAAGACATTAACATTAAATCACATATAAAGCAGCCCCATCAGAATAATAGATAATTTTTCATTGCAAATTCTACAAGCTAGAAGGGTATGAAATATTATATTTCAAATATTGAAAGACCACAGCTGCCAACCCACACTACTATATCCAGCAAAATTATCTTGAAATAGAGAAAAATGTTCCATGATATAAGCAGGGATAAAGGAATTTATAACAACTAAGCTAGTTTTACAGAAGATATTAGAAGGAATCCTCAGGCAGGCTAGATGAAGGATAAACATATACAAGAATCTATAGGAAAAAATAATAATACCAGAATGGGTTTTAACTAAATGAAGACCACAAAAATACCAAACACCATAAAATCATCAACATGACAGGCTTAAATTTGCTTTTCAACAATAATTCTACATATTAATGGTATCAATTTCCCAGTCAATAGACATAGACCAGAGAATGGATCAGAAAAGAAGACTCATCCTTTTGCTGCCTTCAAGGGACTCATCTCACCATCAAAGACAGATACTACCTTAGGAATAAAGGATAAAAAATGGTATTCTAAAGCTGGGCGTGGTGGTGGACGCCTTTAATCCCAGCACTCGGGAGGCAGAGGTAGGAGGATCGCCTTGGGTTCGAGGCCACCCTGAGACTCCATAGTGAATTCCAGATCAGCCTGGCCTACAGTGAGACCCTACCTCAAAAAAAAAAAAAAAGGTATTCTAAGAAAATAGAACCAAGATAAAAGCAGGTGTCACTTCTCTAATATTTTACAAAAGAGACTTCCACAATTAATGAGAAGAAATATAGAAGACCACTTCATAACGATAAAATGAACAATCCAACAATTCATCAGTTCTAAACATATATGAACCAAACACAGGTGTACTTAATTTAACAAAAATACTACTAAACAGTACTAGAGAGTTTGCTTAGTGCTTAAGGTGCTTGCCTGCAAAGCCAAAGGACCCATGTTTGATTCCTCAGGACCCATGTAAGCCAGATGTACAAGGTGACACATGTGTCTAGGGCTCATTTGCAGTGGCTAAAGGCCATAGTGTACCCATTCTCTCTCTCTAATAAATAAAATAAAAATATTTTAAAATACAATAGACATAAAATCACATATTAACCCCAACACATTTATGGCAGATGATACCACTCTCTCCAGTAGACAATTCATCCACACAAAAAATAGTTAAATGATGTATTAAACAGGCTTGAATGATGTATATAGAACACTCAACTCAAAATTTATAGAATATACTTTCTTTTAAGCCATCCATGGGACTTACTCTAAAACAAATCACATATTAGGATACACAGCTCAACAAAAAAAAATTGAAATAACTCTTTTTATTGTATTTGATCCTACCAAAATCAGTCTAGAGATCAATGCAATCTATAATTGATAAAAATTCCCATCATCATTTTCACAGAAATATTTTTAAAATCTTAAAATTCATACAGAAGCACAAAATACCCTAGATAGCCAAACTAATCTTGAGCATCTTTTCAGCCTAGTAATAAAACAGCATGGTACTAACTTAAAAAAGATATGTAGATCAATAGAACAGAACAGATAATCCAGGTATAAGTCTGTGTAACCACAGCCACCTAATTTTTGACAATGGCAAAAAAAAAAAAAATACACATTGGAAGAAAGATAGCATCTTCTACAAATGTTGCTAAAAAAAAAAAGTTTATCTATATGTAGAAGAATGAATCTAGACCCTTATCTATTCCCTGTACAAATGCATTTCCAAACGGATCAAGAAATTCAATCTAGGGCCTGAAAGTCTTAAATAGGTAGTAAAAAAAAAAAAGAGTAGGGGATACAATCTAAGATATAGTCGTTTGGAAAAACTTTTTAAATAGGATCCTGGTTGTTTAGGAAAAGGCAAATAAATAAATGAAACCTCATGAAACCAAAAAGCTATTGTTCAGAATAGAAAACCATCAACTGAGCCAAAACAGCCTACAGAATAGGAGAAAATCTTCACCAGCTATATATCTGACAAGCTTAGTATTTACAATATACAAAAACAACTCAAAAAACTAAGCAATAAAAAAAAACATCACCCTTGTCAAAAAATATGTCAGTTAATTGCCAGAGAGTTCTGAAAGGAAGAAATACAAATTGTCAAAAACTTCTAAAAAGATGTTAAACATGGTTAGCCATCAGGGAAATACAAATTAAAACTACTTTGAGGGCTCGAGAGATTGCTCAGTGGTTAAAGGCACTTGCTTGCAAAGCCTAGGTTCAATTCCCCAACTCCCATATAAAACCAGATTCACAAAATTGAACATGAATCTGAGTTTGTTTAGAGTGGCAAGAGACCATGGAATGTCCATTCTCTGTTCTTCCCCCTTGCTCTGTATGCAAATAAATGGAATATTTAAAAGGTAAAGGAAACTATTTTAAGGCTAAGAAGATGGCACAGTGGTTAAAGGCACTTGCTTACAAAGCCTGATGGCCTAGATTCAATTCTCCAGTACAAATGTACAAATTGGTGTATGTATCTAGAGTTCATTTGCAGTGGCTAGAGGGCCTGACAGGCCAAACTCTCTCTCACTCTCTGTTTGCAAATAAATAAGAAAAACTATTTGAGCTAATAAATAAATATGACAAAGTCTCAAGATACAATAACAGCAGAAATAAAACAGTTGTAGCTGTATGTATAAGCAATCCCAAAAGAAAACCATGAAAATTACTCTATCTGGGCTTGCTTCTTTGGCAGCTGAGCCAGGAAGATCAAGAAATTGAAGTCAGCTTTGGAACCCTAACTAAATCCTGTCTGAAAATAAAATAAAAACCAGGCATGGTGGCATAGTTCTATAATTCTAGCTATGCCAGAAGCTGAGGCAGAAGGATAATAAGTCATAAGCAAGTTCAACACAAACTTGGACAACTTAGTGAGACCTTGTCTCAAAATTTAAAAAGAACACTAGGAATATAGTTCAGTGGTAAAGTGTTAGCCTATTATGCATATGACCATAAATTTAATCCCTAGTATCACAATAACTAAATAAAATTAGAAAGGGCTGAGATGTGGCCTAGTGATAAGAATGCTTGTCTAGTATGTATAAGAGTTTTACTCAGCTGTAAATAAAAATAAAATTATGAAAATTTCAGGAAAGTGAATCTGGAAAAATTATATTAACTTAGGTAACTCAGGCTCAGAAAGACAATTGCCATATGTTCTCTCTCAATTTTCTTTTTTTTTTTTTTTTTGAGGTAAAAGTTTCACTCTAGTCCAGGCTGAGCTGGAATTCACTATGTAGTGTCAGGGTGGTCTCGAATTCATGGTGATCCTCCTACCTCTGCCTCCTGAGTGCTGGGATTAAAGGCGTGTGTCATGATGCCTGGCTCAACTGTTTTTTTTTTTTTTTTTTTTTTTTTTTTTTAGAGTTAGGGTCTCACTGTAGCCCAGGCTGACCTGGAATTCACTATGTAATATCAGTGTGGCCTTGAACTCACGGCAATCCTCCTACTTCTGCCTCCCAAATTCTGGGATTAAAGGTTTGTGCCACCATGCTTGGCTTTCAATTTTTAATCTAATGAATAAGAATTCCATATTTGTAGCCAGAAAGACTTAACTAACATTGCTGAGAGAAAATACTACTCGAAGCATTAGACCAAGTTTATATGATCTCTGAATCCCTGTCACAATACCAGCTAGTCATTTTGCAAAATATAACAAGTTAATTCTAAAAGTCATATGGAAATATAACAGGCCCAAAGAAGAAAATTTGAAGATTTATATTTTATGGTAAATTGAGTTTAAATAAGAATGCCAACTCTATTTAATGGGAAAAAATTAGTCTTTTGAATAAATGGATATCCACATGAAAAGAATAAAACTGGCCCTGATATGCTCATTCTCTGTCTCCATGTGCCTCTTTCTCCCTCTGTCTCTCACTCTCAAATAAATAAAAATAAATAAAAAAAACCTAAATAATACTTTTAAAAAGAGTGAAAATTCAAAACTAGTAGAATAAAACATGGTAGAAAACTTTTAGTTATGTAACACTTTCTTAGATATGACATGAAAGGCAGAAGGCAATCAAAGAACACAAATTTAACTTTATCAAATATTTAAAATGTATACTTCAAAAAAGTAAAAAGAACCACAGAGTAGGAAAAGGTATCTAAAAATCATTTATCTGGTGGGCTGGAGAGATGGCTCACGGTTAAGGTGCTTGCCTACAGAGCCGAAGGTCCAGGTTCAATTCCCAAGTACCCACGTAGAGCCAGGTGCACAAAGTGGCACATACATCTAGAGTTCATTTGCAGTGGCTAGAGGTCCTGGTATGTCCATTCTCTCTCTCCTCTCTTGCAAACAATAAAAATAGTTTTAAAATCATGCATTTGATAAAGCTCTAATATTGAGAGTATATAAATAATTCTTATTTTGCAACAGTAAAAATACTAATAAAAATATAGACAAGGATTTCAATAGCTACTTCTCCAAAATAAGTTCAGAGAAGATACAGTAAGGGTCTAAAAATAAGTGAAAACATACTCAATACCAGTAGACTTCAAGGACACACAAATGAAAAAAGATACCACTTAATATCTGCAAAGATAGCTGTACTCAAAAATATAGATCACAGCTGGGTGTGGTGGCACACGCCTTTAATCCCAGCACTTAAGAGGAAGAGGTAGGAGGATTGCAGTGAGTTCAAGGCCACCCTGAGACTACCTAGTGAATTCCAGGTCAGCCTGAGCTACAGTGAGACCCTACCTCGAAAAAAAAAAAAAAATCACAAGTTTGGCAATGAAGTGGCAATGGTAATTTTTAAAATAAACTGTGCTGAAATAATGAAGATATTCATAAGGTAAAAAGGAACCTTGACCTTCTGCTTTATATATTCATAAAAATTAATTGAAGATAGACGACAGACATGAACATAAGAATAAAAACATAAAACACTTGATATTATCTTTGTAAATTAGGTGGAGACACATTTTTCTTTGGCTATTAAGATCAATAACCAATACAGGTAATTTCCATGAAATAGACTTCTTCACTATTAAACATATTTATTTATTTGAGAGAGAGAGAGAGAGAGAGAGAGGGAGAGAATGAGAATGAGAATGAGGGTGCACCGGGGCCTCTAGCCATTGCAAACCAACTCCAGAAGTATGTACCACCTTGTGCATCTGACTTTACATGGGTACTGGGTAACTGAACCCGAGTCCTTATGCTTTGTAGGCAAGCGACTTAACCACTGAAAAGTCTCGAAAGCCTCCTTTATTTATTTATTTGAGAGCAGCAGACACAGAGAGAAAGAGGCAGAGAGAGAGGGGGGGGAGGGAGAACACGTGTATCAGGGCCTCTAGCCACTTCAAATGAACTCCAGATGCATGTGCCACCTTGTGCATCTGGCTTATGTGGGTCTGGGGAAAAGAGCCTCGAATCAGGGTCCTTAGGCTTCACAGACATGCACTTAACAGCTAAGCTATCTCTCCAGCCCTGTCTCTTTATTTTTATGTTTTATATATTTATTTATTTTTGGGTTTTCGAGGTAGCATCTCACTGTAGCTCAGGCTGACTTAGAATTCACAACGTAGTCTCAGGGTGGCCTTGAACTCACAGTGATCCTCCTATCCTCTGCCTCCCAAGTGCTGGGATTAAAGGCATGCACCACCACACCCAGCTCCCCCTTCATTTTTGAAACATTTTATTATTTATTTACTTATGAGAGGGAGGCAATAGAGAGAATGACTACCTCAATCCTAAATATTTTGTTTCAGAAGAGATTACAAAAATGAAATGGCCATACTACAGATTGGAGAATATGTTTATAAAACATGTTATCTGACATGGAACTGGTATAATGTAGAAAATACAAAGGATTCCTACAAGCCAAAAACAAAAACAAAAACAAAAAAGACAAAGGAAAGGCAAAATAAAAAGAACAAGTAAACTGAATAGAATTTTATAAAAAAAGATATACAGAATGGCTTACAAATACCTGAAAAGGTACTTAATATATCCACTACATTGGGAAAACACAAGTTAAAACCACCCTGAAACTGAAATAACATCCATCAGAATAGCTAAAGTTAAAGACACCAAATTCTGGTGAGGGTGATGAACCTCATACACTGCTGATGTTAGTGTAAAATACTGTAGACAATTTGGGATATGTGACTTTCTTAAAATAAAAAAAGTAAAAAAAAAAAATCCACCACCTATTCTTTAACCATTAAGCCATTTCTCTAGCACACAAACCACTTATGCTATGACCCAGCCAATCTATTCCAATCTATCCATGACAAATGAAAATCTCTACAAAAATTTACACAAAAATGTGCAGGGATGAGGAGATGGCTCACTGGGTAAGGTTTAACCCCAGTGTTGAAGGGAACAGACACAGTAGGATCACTGGGCTTGCTGGTCATCCAATCTAACCAACAAACAGAACAAGCTCCAGTTTCAGTATGAACCTGTCTCGGGAAAAGGCAGAAGCGTGACAAAGGAGGATACATAATGTTTTTCTCTGGCCTCCACACACATGTGCATGGGTATGAACATCAGAACACATATGACACACACACACATGAATGAATGAAAGAATACCTACACTGGGCTGGAGAGATGGCTTAGCGGTTAAGCGCTTGCCTGTGAAGCCTAAGGACCCCGGTTTGAGGCTCGGTTCCCCAGGTCCCACGTTAGCCAGATGCACAAGGGGGCACACGCGTCTGGAGTTCGTTTGCAGAGGCTGGAAGCCCTGGCGCGCCCATTCTCTCTCTCCCTCTATCTGTCTTTCTCTCTGTGTCTGTCGCTCTCAAATAAATAAATTAAAAAAAATTTTTTAAAAAATTTAAAAAAAATTAAAAAAAGAATACCTACACAAGATGCTCATAATAGGAGAAAAAGATGATGACATCAAAAAATGGAGAGAGGGAGGGGATATGATAGAGAGCAGAATTACAGAGGGGAGGGAAATACCATGGTTGTTTGTTGTCTGTAAGTATAGAAGTTGTCAATTATATATGTGTGTGTGTGTATAGAAATATTCTACCCATTAAAAAAAGAATGTTCAGAGCAGTTTTATTCATACTAGCCAAAAACTAGAAAGCATTCAGGTATTCATGAACAGTAGAATGAATAAACACATTTGGTATATTCATAACTAGAATGACTGTAGTAAAACAGAATGAGTTACTGATGTCTACAAAATGACCAATCTCAAAAACATGTCCAGTGAAGGAAGACTTATTCAAGCATATATTGTATGCTTCCATTTATATGGATGTCTAAAATGGGCTAAACTCATTTATGGTTAAAAAATAATAGTGATTGACATTTTCAAGGAGTGGGGAAGACTGATTAAAGAGAGGAACTTTTTGGAGTAATGGCAATATTCTATATTAAGTAAGAAAGCTCAACTTACAGGATAAACCTGATGAGCCATCTATTTGTTGTAAACATTTTTTAATATATTTTATTTATTTATTTGAGAGAGAGAGAGAGAAAGGAGCAGAGAGAAAGAAAGAGGGAAAGAATGGACATGCCATGGCTTCCAGCCACTGCAAACAAACTCCAGATGCATGTGGCCCCATATGCATCTGGCTTATATGGGTCCTGGAGAGTTGAACTGGGATCCTTTGGCTTTGCAGGCAAATGCCTTAACCACTAAGACATCTCTCCAGCCCCTGTAAACAAACTTTTTTGGAATACAGCCATGCCTATTTGTTTACAAACTGTGTATGACTTTTTCATTCATACAACAGTAGAACTCAGCAATTGCAGCAGTGGTTACATAGTAAACCATCAAGGCCTTTACAGATAAACCTCACAAACATGTGTACCAGATCCAGAGAATAGCTTGGGTTGTACAGGTACAAGCATCTGTCAAAACTCACTGAATTGGGCTGGAGAGATAGCTTAATGGTTAAGGCACTTGCCTGCGAAGCCTAAGGATCCAGGTTTGACCCCCCAATATGCATGTAAGCCAGGTGCACAAGGTGGTGCATGTGTCTGGATTTTATTTATGGTGGCTAGAGGCTCTGGCATGCCCATTCTCTCCCTTTATCTCTCTCTCAACTAAATAATTTAAAAAATTAAAATAAAAAACCCAGTGAATTATGATCTTTGCATTGTATTTTACATAAATTTAAATAAAACAAATACTGAGTTCTAGTAAAAATATTTGTGCTATAGAACTATTTAGTATACTTTGTGAAACTATTTTTTAAATTTTTATTTATTGATTTGCAAGTGACAGAGAGAGAGAGAAAGAGGCAAATAGAGAAAGACACACTCACACACACAATGGGCATGCCAGGGCCTCCAGCCACTGCAAATGAACTCTAGATACATGCACTACCTTGTGCATCTGGCTTATGTGGGGAATCGAGCCTCAAACCAGGGTCCTTAGGCTCACAGGCAAGTGCTTAACCACTAAGCCATCTCTCCAGCTCCAAACTATTCTGAAAGACAATTCTGCCCTATGTAAACAACAAACCTACTATCTATGGACCTCAAAGCATCTTATTAAACTAAAGTTAATAAATTTAGTCTTTCAAATATATCTCAAGCAGAAGAACAAATAAATGAGTGAACCAGATTCTGTATTCTTTCCTTTAACTAATACAATCAGTTCCATGAGTTAAATAAATCTCACTGAATTTATTATACTAATTTTTTCCAATTTTGTCAATGGGGCTGTACAGTGCAATGGGTAGGTTCACAGCCTCTGGAACCAGGTAGTCTGTGTTTAAATGCCAGCTGTCCTCTAAGGCACTTGCAAAGTTAACCTCTCTGAACCTCACCTTCAACACTTGTAAAACAGGAATAAAGATAAGATTCCTAGGACTGGTATAAGGGCAGTACTTGTGAGGCCATTAGAACACTATATGGGGAACACTATATGGGAACACTATATATAGGGAGGTAGCTCAGTGGTAGAGCATTTACCTACTATGTGTGAGTCCTTGGGTTCGATCTCCAGCACTGAAACGTGCTAGGCATATAAAAAAAATCACTTGATAGTATTAATTACTCTCTCACAAAGCAAACACTTTATTATAAATATCAAACAGTAAGGAAACCACAGACTCCTCACATTCTAGGAGTAAAAAAAAATCTTAAAAAGCCACATTGACCTCTTTGTTAAATTTTAAACATTCCAAACTCATTCCTCCTTTGGGGCCTCTGCACCATTATTTCCTTTGCTTGGAATATTCCCATTGCTGACTCTCACCCAAGTTCCAGTATTGCTTAAATTTCATCTTGCCAGTGAGAACTAACCTGATATCCCCCTTCTTTAAAGCTATAACCCACTTTATAACTTCTGCTCCACATTTTTCCCAGAGCAACTTGTGCCATATCATATAACTTAATTTTATAATGCCTTTTGACTGCCTTCTCCATAGACAAAACTCAACAATAAAAGACACACATCTTGGGCTGGGGAAATGGCTTAGTGCTTAAGGTATTTGCCTGCGAAGCCTAAGGACCCTGATTTAATTCCCCATGACCCATGAAAGCCAGATGCACAAGGGGGGGGCACATGTGTCTAGAGTTCATTTGCAGTGGCTGGAGGCCCTAGTGTGTCCATTCTCTCTCTTTCTCTCTCTCTCTCTCTCTCTCTCTCTCTCTCTCTCTGCCTCTTCCTCTCTATGAAATAAATAAATAAAATATTTTTAAAAATACTTACATCTTGTTCATTTACAGATCTCAAATAGATGCTTGATTTGTTTGTTGAAATCTGATTTAATCCCTTCATTTTACAGAAGAAGAAACTTAGAAAAGACTTGGTTAAGGTCACTCAGTGATAAGGACATGAGTGAGGAGCAGGGTATACTATACCTTGTCTTTCAACTGTCTTCTTTTAAATATTTTTTATTCACTTATTTGCAAGCAGAGAAGAAGGAGAAGGAGGAGAATAGGTATGCCAGGGCCTCTTGGTGCTGCAAGCATGCATCTGGCTCTATGTGGGTACTGGGGAAATGAACCTGTGCTGTCTGTCTTTGCAAGCATGCACTTTTAGTCGCTGAGCCATTTCTCCAGTCCCTTAAAATTTAAATTAATTAATGAGAGAGAGAGAGGTTGTGCCTGGAACTCTAGCCACTGGAAATGAATTCCAAATGCATGTGCCACCTTGTGCACCTGGCCTACTTGGGTACTGGGGAGTTGAACCTGGTTTTTAGGCTTTACAGTCAAATGCCTTAGCCACTAAGCAATCTTTCCAGCCCAATTATATCTTCTTTTATTTTAAGTATATTTGTTCATTTATTTATTGGAAAGAGAGAGAGAGAAAAAATAGGCATGCCAGGATCTCCAGCCACTGCAAACGAACTCCAGATGTGCATCTGACTTAGGTGGGTCCTGGGGAATTGAACCAAGGTGCTTTGGCTTTGCAGGCAAGTACTTTCACTGCGAAACCATCTCTCTAGCCCCCCAACTATATCTTCTTGATAGTAGAACATCAAAAGTGAACACAACTGACCACATTTTCCCTAGGTAGATTTACCTTTGGGGTTTCTTGGCCTTTCAAATGTGTCTATGTCAGCAACAGAAATGCACTGACAGGAGTAGAAGCCTGCACTGGAATGCTAAGTGTCAGATGCTGAATGGAAGAAAACAGATAATTTGGAAAGTTTAGCCCAGAAGGTTTTGTGTGTGTGTATGTGTTTTTAGGTTTAAAGAGACTTTATTAGATTAAGAGAAGGAAAGAAGAGAAAGTAGGAAGAGAACATGCCATGTGGAAGGCAGGAGGGGGTAAAGAGTCTACGTGGGATTGGGGTCCCCCCCATTGCAGCCCAGCAAGACTGAGATGAGGGGGCTTACTAGAGCAGGGACATGGAAGTTCAGGAAAAGTGAACAGCCAAAACGGAGGCCAGGCCCACCTGTAAGGATCTATTTATAATCTGACTATGGTAGGCTCTACCCTCAGGCTCAGGTGAGTCTGAGAGAGCTGACTGGTGGACTCAGGGGCTGGCTCAGGAGGAGACCAGCAACGAAACCAAGTTTAACCAACCAGAATGCCAGGATCAGATTTACACCTCAATTTTAGGAAAAGGGGACTCTTTCCCAGAGAGGAACTCAGGTTGTTTATGGGAAAGAAGATCTATGAAACTCCATTAGGCAAGAGATCAGTTTTGATTGAGGGTCTGCTGTTGTAATGGTGGTTCTAATGACTCAGAAATGAAGGTTACACAAAAAATCTGCTAACTGTGGCTGACCAGCAGACTGCTACTGGATGCATGCTGCCTGGTGCTCTGCTAGGTTTATTCATAGAGAAAAAAATTGATTATTTTCTAATAGCTTCTCTAAAGGTTATATTACAATACTGCTGTTCTACTGCTGTTGGTTGCAGCTGCTCTTAAAAGGGACATACAGTTTGGGCCATGTCTAGGATGGTCTTTGCCAGTTAATGGCTAAACTTGGATAGATACCTGAGAACTAGGTGGAGCAGCAGCATGTTGGCTATACAAAAACTGCTACTGACTTAAATAAACTTCTTGAGTAAGCAGGAGATGCATTTCCTGTGCTAGTCTAAGATTAGTGAATCATCTGGTGATTCTAAATGAGAAACCAGGCTCAGTGTCAGGTATGATTCAGAAAGCTGTCCAGAGGAATGAGTTGTCAGATCTGAGTCTTTGACGAGACACAATGAATGAAGCATATCTGCCCAGGGTGTTGAAGTTGTCCTCTCGCTTCCTTCTCAAGTACAACACTAGTTGACTGGGCCTCAATTTTTAGTTGGTGGTGTTCAAAACTCACATTTGTTTGGGACTAAATGATGGACACTAAAGAAAGGGTCAAGTGAGGCTGAAGAGATGGCTTAGCATTAAAGGTGCTTTCTTTCAAAGGCTAATGGTCCGGGTTTGATTTCCCAGTACCCACATAAAACCAGATGCACAAAGTGGCACATGTATCTGGAGTTTGTTTGCAGAGGCAAAAGGCCCTAGTATACCCATGCTTTCTCTGTCTTATAAATAAATATTTTTTTAGACAAGCACCTTAACTACTGAGCCATCTCTCCAGCCCCAATAAGTATTTTTAAAGGCTCAGTAGAATATGTTTATGTATCCAAGATTGGTATTAAATACCTATTTTCCTCCCACATTAAAGTACTACCTTGGGGTTGTGTTAAGTAGGCTTGCTGCTCAGAAATCTGTGCTATATAAGGTGGTACAGAGTATAACTTCTGATTTGTATGGTTTGCAGTGTGTACTTGCTTACCATCAGGAATGTTTAATGTATATAAATGCTGGGTTATGAAGGTTACATGTTCATTTGTCTGAATATATATAGGCAGTTTGTTTTTAGTAAGAGGCATGTTTAGGAGGCAGTGCCTAATAAGCAGGCTGACACATACGTTGTATGGGGTAAATTGACTGGATCACATATGCTAGCTGGTCTGGAAACAGGGACAAAATCAGACATTGCAGTAGTTAAGCAGGTTACTCGAGCTGGTGCAGATGAACCGTACTACAGATGAGCTTGGATAAAAAGTCTGCATGGAGTAGGTTGGCTGTGATCCCAGTGCTTATACAGTGTAAAATCGATGCTCTGGTGTTGGCAGTGAATAACTAGGTTGTGCTGCTGTACTATGTTAATTGGCTGTGCTGAGAAAGAAGTTTGTTCCTGACTATGTATTACACAGAGAAGCTGCTCAGGAGCCTTCAATGGGAAAGGCAATACTTTTGCAGGTGGCCCTTGAAAAGTGTGTTGAGCAACATTAAGATGACGACACTTAATCACACTTTCAGCACCACCCCTTGATTGCTGCTGACTTGCAAGAGCTTCAGACTCTTGCAGTATACAATCTTGGTGAACATTTTCTTGTGGTGCTGCCGTAATGCTAGGTTGTGAAAATAATGGCTGCTGCTGAATACAGGCCTGGAAACAAGGATCCTTCAAATGCATGATCTGGCTTCATGGCATTGAAGAATCTGGAATTATAGACTTCTGATATACCAATAGGTGCTGCTGTGTGTATCTTTTGTGAGGGTGATGGGCCCCTGATGTACCCAAATGGTTTTTCTAGGGAGCTGAGCTTTGTCAGTAGCATTCTAGGCACTGCTCACATATTAGGTAGAAGAATGATTCCACAAAACATCCATATGATTAAGAGGGAAGAAACTACAAGTTTAATTGGCATCTGGTGCTTTGATTAATGTCTGATTTCCATTCCTGGGGCTAGGCTCAAGTTGAAACCCAACTGTTCAATGCTTGCAATTCATCTGTGAAGCAGACAAGATCTGAGGAGAAACTGCAGAAATGATAGGTTTTGGAACTCCAGTAACTGACAAGCCTAAAGTCATAGGTTGGGCAGAAGTCTTGCCATCTGCTCCAAAGACCAGCTACAGTTCCAATGTTGGTGCAAGAAAATTTAAAATATAAGCATATGCACCACCAGGTGTGGTGGTGCACAACTTTAATCCCAGTACTCGAGAGGCAAAGGTAGGAGGATTGCTGTGAGTTCCAGGCCAGCCTGGGACTACAGAGTGAGCCCCAGGTCAGCCTGGGCTACAATGAGACCCTACCTTGAAAAAAACATGCATATGTCATGTCAATTTTAAAGGGTGTGTTCTAAACATATACATAAAATAATGCTATATTCTAAAAAAAATTATTTAGTGTGTTATGTATAGCATTTGCTCTATGAAACTTCTAATACTATTAGGTAGGAGAAATGGCACAGTAGTTAAAGGCACTTGCTTGCCAAGCCTGATGGCCCAGATTCATTTCCGAAGTTAAAGCCAGATGCATAAACTGGCACATGCATCTGGAGGTTGTTTACAGTGGCAGGAGGCTCTGGCACACCTATTCTCTCTTTTTCTCCCAAATAAATAAATATACATATATTTTAAACATTCTAATACCATGATGCAAATAAATGATAACTGAGTAAAGAAGCAGCTGAGATCAATCCCAGCAATGTGTTGCTCATGGCTTATTTATTGCATTTACCACATAACCCATTCAAACTCTGGAAGAGATACAGAGTAACTAAATCTCACACCTTCATATGTTAATCAGTGAATTTCCCAGAGAAAATTCAAAGGTTTCCAATATCATAACTAAAATAAACATAAGTGTTCCCTCAAAAAGATAGGAGAAAACTGAATGACATAAACATAGGTTGGTTGCAATAATTCCTAGAATTTGAGTTAACATACTCATAAAATTCTATATGTATACATAGAAAAAGAAGACAAATTTAGAGGCTACAGCTGCAAATATAAATATTTGTTGTTTCTAGGTGAAGGAATAAAAAGGTAATAAATGATTAATACTTTTTATTTATAATTGTATAAGCATCTTTTGTTTGTTTAAGACAGAGTCTCATTATATAGCCAGGCTGGCCTAGAACTTGGTATGTAGCTCAAATTTTACCTGAAATTGTGATCCTTCTGCCTAAGTTTTCTGTGTGCTGGGATTATAGGTATTAATATAGGTATTAATTTAAAATATGTAAATAGCACTTTAAAATATTTTGAAAATTACAAATAAACTTTAAATATACATACATATATATGGGGTATTTGAACCCAAGTTGAAGCTAATTATATATATTTTTATTTTGCATGATAGGTTTAGAAAGAGATGAATCATACCACAACCTATCTCTGCTCTCCGTGTCTCTCCCCTGGGATTACAGGTGGGCTGTCATACACACCCAGCATTTAGGTGGATGTTGGGGCTAGGGTTCTGTACTCTGGTCCTCATGATTGTGCAGCAAGTGCTTTATCCACTGAGCCATCTCTCTTGCCCCATACCCTAGCATATTTCAAATATATCTGACATGTTTGCTTTCTCTTAAATGACGGTAAGCTTATTGAAAGTAATGATTATGCCTTATTTTAATTTGTATCTTCATAAGGTAGCAGTCATGAAAAGTCTACTAATGAATCAGAACTGAATATATACCAATCCCTTAAAAGAAACTTAGACCTGAGCATGGTGACATGTGACTTTAATACCAGCACTTGGGAGGCAGAGGTAGGAGGATTACTGTAAGTTCAAAGCCAGCCTGGGTTACAGAGTAACTTCCAGGTCAGCCTGAGTTACTGTGAAAAAGGAAAACAACAACAACAAAAGAAACTTATGCATCATTTTCTAACTAGAATGTCTAAAAGCTTAGAGCATCTTATTTTCGGAGAAGGAAGGCACATGCAAGGAATATGTGTGTGGGGGGGGGTGCGCAGCAAATGTGGGGTGACAAACAAAAGCTCTACTACATGTCCAGAATCCATGGCCTAGGCAACCAGAATAAAGCTTGTATATACAAACTCATCAGATACTATTTACTCATTATGAAAAATGAGTAACACTAACTTTTGAGTTTGAAAGTTAAAAAGACTTTTTCTTATATCTCCTAAGAATAAAATGAACCAAAACAAACCAAGAATTTAAATAATATCTAAAAAATGTACATCTATGAATACTATTTTTAAATTTTTTTATTAACAACTTTCATGACTGTAAACAATATCCCATGGGAATGCCCTCCTGCCCCCACTTTCTCCTTTGAAACTCCACTCTCCATCATCTCCCTCCCCTCTCAATCAGTCTCTCTTTTATTTATTTATTTTTATTTTTTATTAACATTTTCCAAGATTATAAAAAAAATCCATGGTAATTCCCTCTCTCCCCGACACTTTCCCCTTTGAAATTCCATTCTCCATCATATTACCTCCCCATCTCATTCATTGTACTTACATATATACAATATCAACCTATTAAGTACCCTCCTCCCTTCCTTTCTCTTCCTCTCTTTTATTTTGATGTCATGATCTTTTCCTCCTTTTATGATGGTCTTGTGTAGGTAGTGTCAGGCACTGTGAGGTCATAGATATACAGATCATTTTGTGTCTTGGGGAAGCACTTTGTAGGGGGTCCTACCCTTCCTTTGGCTCTTACATTCTTTCCGACACGTTTTCTGCAACGGACCCTGAGCTTTGGAAGGTGTGATAGAGATACTGCAGTGCTGAGCACTCCTTTATCACTTCTTCCCAGCACCATGATGCTTTCTGAGTCATCCCAAGGTCACTGCCATCTGAAAAGAGAACGTTCTCTGCCAAAAGTGAGAGTAGCATTAATATATGTGTGTGAACATTAAGAGAAGTGCTTACTGGACAATTTGATGAGCATAGTATATACATTTAGCCAGAAAGCAGCAGACGTTACACCCCTAGGGCTCATGACTACTCCTGTATTAGGTTTGCAGTATCAGGGATGTATTTCTTCCCATGGAGTGGGTCTCCAGTGCAATTAGAGGGCAATTGGATTCCACCATGACAGATGTGCCATTATTGCACCTGTTGGCTCATTTGGCCTGGCTGGCCAAGGCTTGCAGTGTCCATTGTTGAGTATCTTCACTGGTGATTTCTCTCTCTCCCATTAAACTGAATGCAGAATGGCTTCTTCCAGCTTTCTGTCAGCTGATTTACATGGAGGAGGTTATCAGCTCAGTTCCAGCAGGATTTCTCATTGGCCTTGCAGCCCAAGTATGTGGAGTCTTCAGCAATAGAGTCTTGCCATCTATTCCTGCTGGGATACCAAGGGCCTTGGAAATGGTCTGTAATGTTTTGGGGGCATCAGGGACCTCCCTGCCCAAGAACTCACTGGAAGGCTCCCCATCCCTGGCATTGAAAATTTTCTAGTAACAATCTATGTCTCCTGAGTGCTCCATTGTCCAAAAAAGTAGGTTTCCATATGATTTATTTATATCCTCTTAGACTTCAGTTAGCCCTCCCTGTACTTTTTCTTTACTCAATCTCTACCCTGACCTCACTTGGGTCTTTTCACCCCCATTAATCTATTCTTCTACTTACGTATATACAATATCATATTAAGTACCACCCTCTCTTTCCGTCTCTTCCCTTTATATCTCTTTTCTATGTTACTGACCTTTGCTACTGAATTTTCTTCCTACTCACACAGAAGTCCAATCATCTGTAGCTAGGACCCACATATGAGAGAGAACATGCGATGTTTGGCTTTCTGGGCCTGGGTTACCTCACTTAGTGTAATCCTTTCCAGACCCATCCATTTTCCTTCAAATTTCATAACTTCATTTTTCTTTACTACTGAGTAGAACTCCATTGTATAAATGTGCCATATCTTCATTATCCACTCATCAGTTGAGGGACATCTAGTCTGGTTCCATTTTCTAGCTATTGTGAATTGAGCAGCAATAAACATGGTTGAGCATGTACTTCTAAGGAAATAAGATGAGTCCTTAGGATATATGCCTAGGAGTGCTATAGCTGGGTCATATGGTAGATCTATTTTTAGCTGTCTTAGGAACCTCCACACTGATTTCCACAATGGCTGGACCAGATTGTATTCCCACTAACAGTGTAGACAGGTTCCTCTTTTTCTGCATCCTCACCAGCATTTATGGTCATTTGTTTTCATGAAGGTAGTCAATCTGACAGGAGTGAGATGAAATCTCAATGGAGTTTTAATTTGCATTTTGCTGATGACTAGGGATGTAGAACATTTTATTTAGATGCTTGTATGCCATCCGTATGTCTTCTTTTGAGATCTATTTAGTTCAATAGCCCATTTTATAATTGGCTTGTTTGAGTTCTTATTATTTAATTTTTGAGTTCTTTATATATCCTAGATATTAATCCTCTATCAGATGTATAGCTGGCAAAGGTTTTTTCCCCATTCTGTAGGTTGCCTCTTTGCTTTGTTCACAGTGTCCTTTGCCATACAAAATCTTTGGAATTTCATGAGGTCCCAGCGGTTAATCTGTGGTTTTATTGCCTGAGCAATTGGGGTTATATTCAGAAAGTCTTTGCCGAGACCAATATGTTGAAAGGTTTCCCCTACTTTTTCCTCTAGCAGTTTCAGAGTTTCAGGTCTGATGTTAAGGTCTTTAATCCATTTGGACTTAATTCTTGTACATGGCGAGAGAGAAGAACCTATTTTCATCCTTTTACAGATAGATATATATCCAGTTTT
Source organism: Jaculus jaculus (assembly GCF_020740685.1). Taxonomy (NCBI): domain Eukaryota; kingdom Metazoa; phylum Chordata; class Mammalia; order Rodentia; family Dipodidae; genus Jaculus; species Jaculus jaculus. Next base: position 54,973,661 of record NC_059125.1, on the reverse strand, counting down.
CCCAGCACCATTTGCTTAAGAGGCTGACTTTTTTTCCAATGAGTATTTTTGGCATTTTTGTTGTATATCAGGTGGCTATAACTATCCAGATTTACATCTGGGTCCTCTATTCTGTTCCATTGATCTACATGTTTGCTTTTGTGCCATTACCATGCTGTTGTTGTTACTATGACTCTGTAGTATAGGTTAAAATCAGGTATGGTGATACCACCAGCCTTATTTTTGTTGTTCAGTATTGTTTTTGATATTCGAGATTTTTTTTGTGTGTGTTTCCAAATGAACTTTTGGGTTGTTTTTTCTATTTCCATGAAGAATGCCATTGGAATTTTGGTGGGCATTGCATTAAATGTACAGATTGCTTTTGGTAAGATTGCCATTTTCACAATATTGATTCTAATGATCCAAGAAGAAGGGATGTCTTTCTATTTCCTAGTGTCTTCTGCAATTTCTCACTTGAGTGTTTTAAAGGTTTCATTGTAGAAATCCTTCATTTCCTTTATTAAGTTTATTCCAAGGTACTTTTTTTTGATGCAGTTGTGAATGGGAGTGATTCTCTGATTTCATCCTCTGTGTGTTTATTGTTAGCATATAGGAAGGCTATTGATTTCTGTGTGTTTATTTGGCATCCTGCTACTACACGGCTATAGGTGTTTATCAGCTCTAACAGTTTGCTAGCAGTCTTTAGGTTCCTTTATGTATGGAATCATGTCATCTGCAAATAATGATAACTTGATCTCTTCCCTTCCAATTTGTATCCCTTTTATGTGTGCCTCTTGCTTTATTGCTATGGCTAAGACTTCCACTACTATATTAAAAAAAAGTGGGGCAGTGGACACCCTTGTCTTGTTCCTGATTTTGGTGGAAAAGCTTCCAGTTTTCCCCCATTTAGTAATATGTTGGCTGCAGGCTTGTCATAAATAGCCTTTATTATATTGAGATATGTTCCTTCTATTCCCAGTCTCTGTAGGACTTTTGTCATGAAGGGATGTTGGATTTTGTCAAATACTTTCTCTGCATATAATGAGATGATCATGTAATTTTTGTCCTTCAGTCCATTTATATAATATATTACATTTATTGATTTGCATATGTTGAACCATCCCTGCATCTCTGGGATAAAACCTACTTGGTCAGGGTAAATGATCTTTCTGATATAGTCTTGTATTCCGTTTGTAAATAAAATAAAATTGGCTGACAGTTTTTATCTTTCAGAACGTGGGCCTGCCTTTGTATGTAACTTGATTTTTCTCTCTAACTGCTTTCAACATATTTTCTTTGGTTTATATGTTTGGTAGTTTAATTTTAACATGGCAAGGAGAGATTCTTTCTAGGTTTGTCTGGTTGGAGTCCTAAAGGATTCCTGTATATTCATTGGTACCTATTTCCCTATTGGGGGAATTTTCTTCTATGATTTTGTTGAAAATGTCTACTATGCCTTTGGAATGAAATTCTTCTTATACTATACCCTGAATTCTTATGTTTGATCTTTTCATAGTGTCCTGAATATCTTGAAATTCCCATTCATACTTTCCTATTAGTTTGTCTTTCTCTTCTTTGGACTATATTAGATCTGGCCCCCTGGTTTTCTAGTTCAGATCTCCTGTCCTGTCCTTCATCCTTTCTACTGGTGAGATTTTCTACAGTTTTTTTTTTTTTTTTAATTTCATTGACTGTGTTCTTCGTTGCTAGTAATTCTGATTGGTTTTTCTTTATTATTTCTAATTCCTTATTTATGTCTTATATTGACCTCTCTATTTCATTAAATTGGTTTCCTGTGTCTTCTTTGATTCCTTTGATTTCCTCTTTGACTTCTTTGAACACATTTATAATCATTCTTTGGGAATCTTTCTCAGGCATTTCCTCTAGCTCATTCTCACTGCAGGTCATTTCTGATGCATGAATACTTTTTGGTGGATTTATATTGTCTTGATTTTTGGTGTTTCTTGTATTATAATGTACATATTTTTGCATCTTGGATTAATTTAATGCTTGGATTTTCTAGTTAGCTGCAGTGTTATTATATGTATCAATCAATCTGATATTATACATCTTCAGGGTAGGAGCTGAAGGTGCTAGGTGTGGCTCTTAAGCCTCTTAGAGTATCTACAAAAGTGACCCTTGATGTTGAGTTTGCATGCTATGAGAGTATTCAAGTAGGCTGAGTGGAAAAAAATAGAAGGAAATTCTAAAATTTAACTAAACAATGTATACATTCAATGAAAAATAGCACAGAGTATTTATGCAAAGACAACCAGATCCACTAACAAAGTCACAATCCCTTAGGGTGTGTGTTGCCCCACACCCTTAATCCTGTCAACTGGGAGGTTAAGATTTATGGTCTGGTGAGGGCTCCAAGTCAGCCTGTGACCAAGTGAGACCCTTCCCTAATGAACAAAAGAAGAGGAAACAAAGCCACTATAAATCAGGAAGCAACAAATAACAAGCCCAAAATATAGCTTATTTAAGAATGGCAAATCCAACCATTCATCAGATTTAACATATAATTCATCCTGATATGGAAGGTGCAATTAGCACTTCCAATTCAAGCCTATATACTAGGCTTATTTGGCAGGTACTGATCTGGTGTAATCCCAGTTACCTTTTGGGGTGATTTTTGTCTCAGTTATGCTATGCTCCTGCTTGGGTCCCTCTTTGGTGCACTGCGGGTTCAAGTACGCTGGCTGGGTTGCTGGATCGCTGCTCTGGTCATTGGTGCTGGGTGCTGTTTTCTCCCTTCCTTAGGTCTCTGGTGCTTGCTGGCATTTGCGCTAGTGGTGGTGGAGGGGAGGCTGTGCCTGGTGGCTCTAATTCTCCCACTGGTCCATGTGATCCTCTACCTTTAGATCTGCTCCTCCGTTGGTCGCTGTGGTCTTCCCTTCATGTTTCTTGAGTTTGCAAGGAGCTCTGGTGTGAGTGGAAAAGCCCCTCACCTGGCTCTTCCTGCAGCTCAAGCCAAACCTTGCAGCTGTGGCCCCGCGGACCTGCTGCCACCACTGCTGGAGCCGCTTCTGCCTGCCTATGTGGGCTCTGGATGCTCTGGATCTCTCCTACTTCTCTGCTCCCGTTGGTAATTTCTTAATCACCTCACTTTTTAGTAAAAGAGTGTATTTTGCTTTTTTTTTTTTCCTTTTCTTCCCTAGGCTGCTTTGGCATGGTTCCTATGCTGCCATCTTAACTGGAAGTCTGTAAATACTATTTTTTAATTCTTTTATTTATTTATTTGAGAGAGAGATAAAGAGGCATATGGAGAGAGAGAATGGGCACACTAGGGCCTTCTGCCACTGTGCAAATGAACCCCAGACACATGCACCACCTTGTTTGTCTGGCTTGCATGGGTACTGGGCAATTGAACCTCAGTCCTTAGGCTTCACAGACAAGTGCTAAGCCATCTCTCTAGCCTAAATACTATTTTTAATTAATTGTAACACATAAACACATATATCTCAACAATTCATCCAATCTAGAAAAGACTAATACTAATTAAAAAAAACACTATTTTACCAAGAAAAAGAGAGTCTGAAATAAACCTCTTGTTCATACACTGAGTTCTGTGTTTCTTCTCCAATAATGAAGGTAAAATGTTAGGTATATTTTCAAGAGGAATGTATTAGGTACAAGAAAACATAAAAACCTTTTAGCTTTCAGTGACCTTTATCTAAACTATGATGAATTTATGAAAGAGAACAGCTTGTTAGAAAAATCTAGGCCATATTAAATTTGTTTAAATGAATTCAGAGCCACTAAAATTGTGTCTTACCTCTTTCTGTGAGACCTTCTGTCCATTTAATGGTGAAACTTGGGACTGTGAAACAACTGGATGACCAATGGCAGAAGACTGAACCACAGGTAAAATTTGGGGCTGAGTCAGCTTTGACTGCATCTGCAATTGTTAAATAAGGAAAATGAAAGATATACTCCAATTTACAGTACATATACCATTGTATATTAAATATAGAACAGTTTACATCACCTCTGAAACTTGTTGGCACTGTCCTACAAGTTGGTGAGAGGAATAAATTTGCCCTGGAACATTTATGTCTGCCTGTGTGATGTTAGAAACCATCTGAGAGCTAGTCATCTGGTTTGAGGAATAGGCTACGCTGGGATGAACTGAAGTATCTGAATGTGTAGCTGATCCAGCTCCTGCCTCAGACAAAGTGTCACCTATAATAAAACACAGAAGAGTTAGAAGGAAAAGCTGAAAGTACAATGCCCAAATAGCATAAGTGTTTCATTAATGTTTCTGCTACTATGACACCCAGAGACATCGTCAGATAAAATACATACACTTAAGAATTAATAATAAAAATACCCATACAATCCAAGTACTTAGGGGGTGAAGACAAAAAGGCCATGAGGTGGAGGCCAGCCTGGACTACAAAGCCAGCATGTTCAAGGTCAGCCTGGGCTACATATTGAGATCTGTCTCAAAATGAAAATTTAAAAATAGGGGTGAGAAGACTCAGTGGTTAAAGTGCTTACTATGCAAGCATATAGTATAGATAATAAAAAACCAAAAGGCACAAAAGTATTATTTGAAGATAATAAAATATAATTGGACATTTCTCTGCTTTGATAAATTATGACTGTTTTACCTCTAACAGTGGTAGAGTGCTGCTGTGGTTTTGTTTGTGGAGGCTGTTGTCCAACATGTTGATCAGTTTCAGCTTCATCACATTCAGTCCCAGTGAGCTGAACAGGAGCAGGAGGCAGAGTTGTAGTTTGGTACCGAGGGAATACATTTCCCACAGATTTGCAGTCTTCTGAAAAGCTAGTAGGTTTCTTCTCCCTTGTCTTTCTTATCAGAGTCACTCGGTCTCTGATGGATTTAGCAACAGCTTTGGAATCACTTTCATGGAAGAAACCAGATTTGACCTACAAATAAAATGTACCAAGTAAAGTATGTTATTAACATTTAAAATTTTACTGTTTTGTTTTTTACTTGCATCATTATTTTATACTTTGTGATGGTTAATCTCTACTGTCAGCTTGATTGGATGAAGAATCAAGTGAGAGATACATCTCTGGGCACGTTTGTAAGGGCACTGCCAGTAACAATTACCTGAGAGGAGGAGAACACTTTCCTCCAGAGCAAGCAGCCCTTCTGGTGATGGTCTATATAGTAAAAAGCCCATTGTGCCTGACTGCCTTTGCTCCTGTTGTTGCCAACCTTTGCTGCCATAAGAACCCAGCTTCTTTGGCTTTCCAACATGGATTGAAGATTAGTGACTCTTTAGGAATTGCCCAGGCCTTCAGTGCCAGATTGGGACTGATCAGACATTCAGCCTCATGGCCTGAGAAGGTACCAGGTCCTTAGCTTCTCCAGCCTGTATTATATAAGCTAGTCTAATAAATTCTCTTGTAGTTATTTCTATTCCTCTATAGAACCCTAACATACACCAAATCCAAAATGCTACTAAATAACTAATAATAGTTGTCTCTAATTCAAAATTAATCAAAGTGCTAAGAAGTGACAAGAGGGTGTTCAGCATCCAGAGACATCTCTATCACACCCCTAAGGCTCAGGAACCATTGTAGAAGAGGTGTTGGAAAGAATGTAAGAGCCAGAGGATGGGGAAAGAGTGGTTTGGAAGGCTGTCTTCCAGGTACAAAGTCCACGACCTCACAGTGGCTGATATTACCTACACAAGACCTGTATAACAGGAGAGAAAAAAATGACATTAAAATAAAAGAGGGACTAGGTAGAAGGAAGGGATTCAGTGGAGAGGGTATATAGGAAGGAGGACAAAGGAGGGTGGCGGGAGGGGATTATGATCAGAATGTATGTATATGGAGGTTGTCAGTGAAAATTCTTGTTTTGCAATTTTTTATGAGAGAGAAAGAGCGAAAGTGAGAGAGAAAGTGAGAGCAAGAGAGAGCGAAATGGCACACCAGGGCCTCCAGCCACTGCAACTGAACTCCAGATGTGTGTGCCACCTTGTGTGCATGTGTGACCTTGTATGCTTGCATTACCTTGTGTGTCTGACTTATATGGGATCTGGAGAGTTGAACATGGGTCCTTAGGCTTTGCAGGAAAATGCCTTAACTACTAAGCCATCTCTCCAGCCTTGAAAATTCTTTTTAATAAAAAACAAAGAAAGCATACTGGTTAGTCACAAAACCAATATAACCCAAATGCTCACTGATGAATGGCTGTGTGACAAAATCATTAAAGTGTACATGCATTGATATCTTATTTAGCCAAAAAAAGGAAAGAAGTACTGATATAGGGTACTACAGTAAATGAACTTCAAAAAATAATACATTAATCAAACAATGCCAGACACAAAAGATCTCAGTTATGTGATTTAATTTAGATGAAGTATTTAGAATAGCCAGACATGGTGGTGCTCCGCTTTAATCTCAGCACTCAGGAGGAGGCAGAAGTAGGAGGATTACTGTGAGTTAGAGGCCAGCCTAAGACTACAGGCTGGGCTAGAATGAGACAATATTTCAAAAAAATTAGAAAAGGTTAACTCCATACAGACAAAAATGCAGATTGGTGTCTGCTTCAGGCTAGGGGAAGGGATAACTAGGATATAAATGTTTAGAACTAGATAGAGGCAGTAGTTTCACGATATTGAATGTGTTGAATGCCATCAAACTGTTTATTTAGAATACTCAATTGTATGTTATGTCAATTTCATGTATATAAAATTTTTCATGTGTATAATATAATTTGTCTCTATATTTTCTCTTGGTTGAATGTGTGTGGGTGGTATACATGAATGTTTGTATGTGTATGGGCGCATGTACGGGTGTGTCTGGGAGGAGAACAGTCTTGGGTGTCATTTCTCCATTATTCCATCCACCTCTTTTTGAGACACATTCTCTCATTAGTCTGTATATCACAAATTAGCTAGACTAGGTGGCCAATGATCTCCAGGGATCCACATGTCTCCACCTCCCCAGTACTGGGATAACAAGGGTATTCCACCATGCCTGGACTCGAACTCAGGTCCTCATCTTTGTGAGGCAAGCAGTTTACCAAATGAGCTACCTCATTAGGCTGTGTATATTATTTCTTATTTAAAGAAAGAATTTAATTGATATAAGAAAAAAAATTGTGGGCTGGAGAGATGGCTTAGCAGTTAAGGTGCTTGCATGCAAAGCCAAAGAGTCCAAGTTAGGTCCCCCAGGATCCACATAAGCCAGATGCACAAGGAGGGACATGCATATGGAGTTCATTTGCAGTGGCTAGGGTCTCTGGGACACCCATTCTCTCTTTCTCTCTCTTTCAAATAAATATGTAATAATAAAAAAGAAAAAAAAAACACCTCAGACGCTGAGGTATAAGGATCACAAGGTTTGTGGCCAGTTACATAGCTTATCTCAAAAACATAATAATATATATTCAGTAGCATTAGTAAAAATTATTGAAATACTTCAGCCTTAGGCCAGACGTGGTGGTACAACCTTATAATATCAACACTTGGGAAGCAAAAGCAGGAGGATTGAGAGTTTGAGGTCAGCCTGAACTTCACAGCAAATTCAAGGCAGCCTAACATAGCAAGACCCTGTCTCAAATAAAATAATTCAGACTTTGAATTTTTTAATTTTAATTTAAATGTGGTATTTCAGCACATGAAGCCTTATTATAGGTACCTATTAAATTTCATTAAAGATCAAAGGGTCAATCAGTTTTCCATGAGCTGAGCAATCATGGCCAAGAGCAAGTTGTCAGTTATGCTAGGTTTTTGAGGGTAGTCCCAGAGCAGCTGCTTTGGCTGAGACAAGGTAGATTTTGTCATGGGCTCCACTGTGGGCATGTCAGCTGGTGTGCTCTTAGTATCTTTTCTTGTATTAGCAGTAGAATACAGGGCCTGGAGCTGATGGACAGTATTGGAAAGCCATAATGCAGGTTGCCAGCATCTTTGGAACAGTCGTTGTCACAGGAATGGGCATATATAGTAACCAGGGCAATAATCTCCTATTATATTCATACCTTCCCATCTATGCCAACCCTCGTACTATAATAAAACAAATTCTTTTCTTCTCAAAAACAAACAAACCAATAAAGAAAGGGTTTTATCTGCAGTGTGCTTAGTACTGAGCACCACAGATATGCAGGTGACAAAATTGATCCTGTAGCCTATATGAACACATAATCTCTGGTGGAACGAGATGGATATAAGCCTGACTTAAAATAAAGTACAAGCTGGGTGTGGTGGTATACACCTTTAATCCCAGTACTAGGGAGCCAGAGGTAGGAGGATCACCATGAGTTCGAGTCCACCCTGAGACTATATAGTGAATTCCAGGTCAGTCTGGGCTAGTGTGAGACACTACCTCAAAAAACCACAGAAAAGTACAAATAAGCTGCTGGAAAAACCTTGAAGAAAGATCATATCTCTCTGGATAACACAGAAAAAAGTGTCATAGAGGAAAATAAATTTGGACATGAACTGAAGACCCCCAAATAGGACTATAAAGTATATTAAAGAAGTCATGGATAAAAGTTTGGAGTGGAGACCAACATTTTAAATAGAGGGACATATGCTTACAACAAAGTACTCCATCTTACTAGGCATTAACATAATGACAGAAGAAGAAAGGGTTATTTTTTTTTCTGTCTGTTCTGTAAGGAACAGAGATTAACAGCAGAGATGATGACTTGACCAGACTTCGTAGTAAAATAGTGGATTAGAAATCTCACCCACAAAAGCTGGGAAAAGAAAAGAAGCAAGATAATACACAATATACTTTTTTTCTTACAAGAGACAAATCTATATAAGAACTTATTAATCAAGCAGAGATCTGGGCAGAGAGGCAAGAGAGAACTGCTGCTAATCAGAGTGAACTAGCATAGGTACTGGTAGCAAGTGGCACTGGCCACTGGGAAGTGATTTTCCTCACACGCCAGCAGCCCTGCCAGCAAGAGAAACAGAAACAGTGGAGTAGAGTAGTGCTTCTCCCCATACACACCAGGCTTGTAAAAGAACCGGAAGCCAAAGATGGAGAAGACTTGTTTAGTTCTGTGGGAACACCAGTAGATAAGATCCTACAGCTTCCCCTCCCCTATATACCAGCAACAAGAACACTGAGACCTCAGCTAAAGCCAAGGGCTCCCACTCACCCCTCCCAAGACAGCATCTAGCCCAGCTGAGCCCAGCCAAGTTGAGAATGCACAAAGTAGGGAACTGATTTCAAATTCAGTGCTCGTGGGCTAGAAATTCACTTCAAAAAGCAACAAGTTGGATCATCAATGGGGCAATACATATCCTAAATCTGGTCCTATAGGTTAGAACTCAAAGGCAAATCTTAGCTCTCAAATCAGGGCATGATACTAAATGAAACATCACAGGAAGGAAAATGATTCAAAATCATCCCACCAAGGCAAAAATACCTACCAATGAAATAACTTTCATTTTGCTCACACTGGCCCAGGCTGACCTGGAATTAACTATGTAGTTTCAGGGTGGCCTTGAACTCACTACGATCCCTCTGCCTCCCAAGTGCTGGGATTAAAGGCATGCACCACCACGCCTAGCTAACTTTCATTTTTAAATTTAATTGTTTATTTAGTAAGTACACTTTGCCGTTTTTGATCACTTGTATGTTGTGGTTAGCTTTTGCAATTTTTTAGCACTTTTTATTTAACATTTAGTACCTCGTTTTTGAATCTCCACTTTTGCATACATATCTTATAATGGTTTTAGTTTTGCATATTCCTCAATTAGAATTTAGGAATATTCTATATGTTTCTCTACCCAGTCTAGTATTGTAGTAGATATAGCACTTATATATTTCCTTCTCATTCCAACCTGGTGTGCCCATTCTCCCCTTCCCATCCCCCTCTCTCTTCCCACCTCTCTCTCATACACAAATAAATATTTTAAAAAGAAAGAATTTAAGAAATCAAAGAAATAAACTCTTGATGCCATCCCAACGATACATAAAAAATCAGCTGAATGAAATAAGGAGGTCAATACAACATATGGGTAAAAAGATAGAAATACTCAAGAACAGCTGGCAAGATTGCTCAGTGGTAAAGGCACTTGCTTGCAAAACCTGCTGGCTAGGGTTTAATTCCCCAGTATCCACATAAAGCCATATGCACAATGTGGCACATGCTTCTGGAGTGTGCAGTAGTAAGAGGCCCTGACTTATCTATCTTTTCTCTGCCTCTGTCTCTCAAATAAATAAAATATTTTGAAAAATAAGCACTCAAGAAAAACCAAATTGAAATGATGGAGAAAGAAAAATGAACAATTCAAATAAAAAGTAGTGAAAAGCCTTACTAATAGGATGGAGCAAAGGAAAGACAGAATATTTTGAGCTTGAAGACAAGGGGGAGGATTTAGACTGTTCTAACAAGAATAAAGACAAATTAAATAAGGTATGAGTGGGAAATTTAAGACATTTGGGATACAAATCTATGAAATAAGAACACAAATGGAGAAGAACAGCATTCTACAAGGCATAGTTAATATCTTCAACAAAATCATAGAAGAAAATTTCCCCCAAACTATGAAGAGATGCCAATAAACATATAGAAATCATTTATAACACCAAACAGGCAAGAGCAGAAATGTTCCTTTCCTCATCTTATTATAATCAAACTAAGAAAGATACAGAACAAAGACAGCATATTGGGGACTTCCAAATAAGGTGGAGGATTACAAGCCTCAACAACAAAACCCAGGGAAAGAAGAGGAAGGATTATATGTTCTTTCTTTGGCAAGAGATAAGATCTGTAATGAGCTCACCTTTAATCACAGCACTCAGGAGGCAGAGGTAGGAGAATCAAAACGAGTTCAAGGCCACCTTGAGATTACATAGTGAATTCCAGGTCAGCCTGGACTAGAGTGAGACCCTGCTTCGAAAAACAACAACAACAAAAATGTAATGATCTTATTCAGACCGGTGAGATCTCTATGTAGAAGTATGAAGGAACACTGCTAATCAGTGTGAATTGGCTTGCCTAGTCAGAACCCCAGTAGTCACCAGAGAGTGCTTCTTCAACTCATATAATTTCCCTGTCTTTCCAACCTCATTTCTGCATTCTCTCTCCCTTAGGCCCTTCACTTTGTACTTAATAACTACAATCTTCCATAGCTTTAACAATTTCTAATGTGTGGAATTTAACAGTACCCAACTTTCTCTGCCCAGATGCTTTCCCCACCTCCATCCTTTCCAAAATTAACACTAGTCTGCATCTTAATTCATTCTATATCTCCAGTACTTCAAAGTACTCCGATTCCTAGTGTACTCCATTGCTCATTTATCCACTATCACATATTGAAGCTAATGGGACCACTGCTAACTCCCTACTATGACATTTACATAAAAACATATCTACCAGCTTTAGTCATTCCTGTTGTTCATATACTACTCTGGGAGTAGTATAGAGGACACACCAGGCCACTTGAGCTCCTAGATTTAAGATATAACTTCTGGAAAAATAAAAAAGGATATAACTTCTGAACTACATAGCTGATAAAACAAAAAGAAAATCTAAGCAATGAAATAACACAAGATAGGGAAATCCCACTGCAAAACATAAGAAAACAGAAAAATCAAGAAACCATACTTCCCTGAAACCTATAAATCCCACAGTAATTCCACACAGTGAGACTGAACTAGATGAAAAACCAAGCAGAAAGTTAAAAAGAATTATTATAATAGTAGTCAAAGAAATCAAACACATCCAAGGAGAAAGCAAGCTCTTGGAGGAATAATAAGCAAAAACAGAAAAGTACATGGATGAAATAAGGAAATTGACACAAGATATAAGTAGAGAGGTAGAAATACTGAAGAAAAACAAATATGAAATCCTGAAATGAAAAACACAGTATGCAAGAAATCCTAATTAAACTCAGTGAGACACACACACAAAGGTCATCAACAGGGCTGGAGAGATGGTTTAGTGGTTAAGCACTTGCCTATGAAGCCTAAGGACCCCAGTTCGAGGCTCGATTCCCCAGGACCCATATTAGCCAGATGCACTAGGAAGCGCACACATCTGGAGTTCATTTGCAGTGGCTGGAGGCCCCTGTGTGCCCATTCTCTCCATTCCTCTCCCTCCCTCCCTCCCTCTCTCTGCCTCTTTCTCTCTCTGTCACTCTCAAATAAATAAAAATAAACAACAAAAAATTTTTAAAAAGTCATCAAAATAGAAATGAGTCTACTTTAGAAGAAAGGGATTAGTAAACGGAGTAATGGAATAATAGAAGGCAGTGAGATCAAAATACATTAGGTAAATGTATAAAAATTGTTAGTGACTTAAAGACGTAGGAATACCATAATGTACTTTTTGTTTTGTTTTGTTTTTAATTTTTTTTTTTTTAACGTAGCCCCGACTGGCCTCAAACGCAGCATGTAGTGGAGTATTTGTTTAAACTTCTGATCCTTCTACCTCCACTTTCTAAGCACTGCAGACTCTGAAATGTCATGGTACCTCAAAGAGTATTATGGGCTGGAGAGATGGCTCAGGGTTAAAGGTGCTTTGTTGCAAATCCTGATGTTCTGAGTTCAATTCCCCAGTACCCATGTAAACCCAGATGCACAAAGAGGTGCATGCATCTTGAGTTTATTTACAGTGGCAAGAGGCCCTGGTGTGTTCATACTTACTTTCTTGCTCTGTCTGCCACTTTCCCTTTGATTCAAATAAGTAAATAAAAATACTTTTAAAAGAGTATTGAAATGTTAGTGGACCTAGAGTCACACCCCTACAATCCCAGCATTTGAGATGGAGACATGAATATTATTGTTAATTTGAGACGAGCCTAGGTTATCTAGAAATACATTATCTCTCTAAAATAAAGAAAAACAAAACACTAAAACAAAATTAGATGAAAGCTCAATGAAACACACATATCCAATTTTGCTCCCTCACCAAAGCTCCAAATAAACCTCCCTCATGACAACTTAGGAAGAGTAAATACAGACCTGGTGGCACACACCTATAATCCCAGAACTTTGGAGATGAAGGCAGGAGGATCAGAAATTCAAGGCTATGTAGGAGTCTGAGGAGAATCTGGGTCACAGGAGGCCTTGTCTCAGTATCAGTCAGTCAGTCAACCAATCAATTAACATACAAGAACCAGGAGAATACAAAAAAGACAACAGCAACAATATTTTAACATCTTTGAACAGACAGATAAGTAAAAACTAAATCAGCAGATTTAGGAAAGGTAAAGTACAGAAAACTGAGAATAATTTCCATTTGTACTGACAAACCTCATAAAACACAGGAACTGACAGGACTAGCTACAGGACTAGCTATAAGGAAGACTAAAGTAAAAGTTTTTTGACACATTATTTAGGTCTCTATGTTCCACCTTCCATTTCACATTTTTGCATGTCTGCTTATTCTTACTTATAATTCTGGATATTTTTCCTCTTCAGAAAACAAGAGAGAGGATTTTTGGACTATATAACACCAAATGTAAAGGGTATGGCTACCATATTGAAACGAACAGTACTAAGGGATTATACACAGGTGGATATCAAATGCAGTAATACTTAGTTCTCATCCCCACATGGCTACCAAAATCCTGATAACCAGGCCCTTACCTCCAACAAGACTGAAAAGGTCCTCTTCTGATAAATCTTACCAACCTAAGACTTCTATATCTATGTCTGAGATTCACCCAACTAAAGACCCACCCCAGTTTCCCACAGTAGTCAAAGTTAATGAGTGACAGACAAGCAATCACACCATCCATTTGTTAGGCTACATTGTGGATAAACTTCAATCTGTTGATATGATATTATCATTATCATTGATATGCTATTAACACCACTAATTTAAAGCCAAAAAATTATCTAGGTGAAACTTTTACAAGCAGATGACAGTAGAAAGATTCGACATTGTTGACCTTGAAGGTGGGGTAGGGAAGGACACATGAAAGAACTAAAATGTGACATTTAGCAGTCTCCAGATAAAAACTAACAAGGAGGTAGATGCAATGTGGCCAGCTGCTTCTGCTGCCATGCTTTCCCTGATATGATGGACTATGTCCCCTAGAACTATAAGCCAAAATAAACCCTTTCACCCTTAAGACTACTTTTTGCTAGATATTTATCACAGAAATGAAAAAAAAAAAGAGTAATACACAAAACTGTTCCTGAAAAGTAGGGCCATTTCTTTGGTAAACTTATGTGGTCTATATGCCTTTAAACTGGTTTATGGGAGGAATGCACAAGAGTTTGGAAGTTTGGGCCAGAAAAGCCCTAAGCAGGGCTTACTGGATTGTGCTAGTAGGAATGTAGCAGACCAGATGGCTGAAAGAGACACAGATAGTGGAAGCCTCGCTCATGATGTTTCAGAAGACTCTATTGGTAATTCAGATAGAAGCAATTTGGGTGATATTCCAGCAAAAAATGGGTGTATTCTGCCAGTGTCCTAAGAATTTGAGTGAGGCTGAATTCAGGAATAATAACCTAATTTGTTTAGAAAAGAAATTTTCAAGACAGCATAACATTCAAGCTATGACATGGTAGTAACTCATTGCTCTTATTCAAATCTATAGTGAAGAAAGAACAAAAATATGTAAAATGAAGTGTGTCAAGAAAAGGTATGTAATCATGTTTAATATTTCAGACAAGGAGTGTGCAGATGCAAAAATCTATAATTGTTAAAAAGCTTAGCCACTGAAAGAGAAAACTTCATTCTCTTCTCTGGAATAGGAAAGGCACCTTGAACACAAGAGCCCATGCACTGAAGGATCCAAAAAGTAAAACTCATTTAAAATTAAACTTAGAATGCTCTTGAAGTGGTTCCCTGCTGTATAACAACTGTCAAGGGGAGAGTTTTCCCATGGTCAGTACACAGAAGATGATACAACTGTGATACAAGAGTATTTTCCAACTTGGCAGCAGAACTTGGCAGCATTGTCTATGTGGCACTTGTTTTGCAGGCACAAAAGATGTAAGATTGAAGGGGTCAAGGAGTCTTGTTCAATAGTTCCAGAGAGCTACTGAAGCCAAGCAATTGTGGCAGGGTTGAAGTCTCTGCAAAGACCCTGATAGGTGACTGTGCAAAACTGTGAAGGTGAAGTATAAAGTTATAATGGTGATGTTATATCATAGGCTGTTAGAGATGCCAGAACCATGGGACATCTATTGAGGAAAATAGTTGGCTAGGAGTGGATCTGGCTGCAGAAAGAGGGTATGTATGCATCAGGCAGCAGAGCTGGAGGAGCAGGGGTACTCAAGTCCTTTGGCACCCAGATGATTCCATGACAAGCCCTAGATACAAGACATGGAGCTGGAGGATTTGGTGTTTGCTCTGGTAGGTTTTGGTCTTCTTTGCTCTGATATTTCCTTATTATGTGCTCTCATTCCTCCCTTTTGGAATGATAGTATCTTTGCCATTGTGTATCAGGATTATGTATCTTGTTTTTATATGGGGTTTATAGTTAAGAGATTGCTTTGAGTCTCAGAAAGAACATCGGACTTTGGAATAAATAGTGTTGGGACTGACTTTTAAAGTTGAATTTAATACATTTCTTTCATTATGAGTTGGTTCTGAGCTTATGGGAGTCAGGGGCAGAATATTGTGGTTTGAATGTGAAATACCCTCACAGACTCATGTTGTTGAACACCTGTTCCCCAGTTAATAATACTTTTGGGGAAGGTTGTGGACATTTATGAGATGAAGCACTGTTGGAGGAAGTTGGGTGCTATCCTTAAAGTTTTATAGCCAGACCCAATGCCTATTCAGACTCTTTGTTTCCTGACTGTGGATACAATGTAAACAGCCCCTTCCTGCTGCCATAACTTCCCTTCAATGATATACTCTAGTCCCCAGAACTGTAAGTCAAAATGGTGGCACATGCCTATAATCTCAGCACTTGGGAGGCAGAAGTAGGAGGCTCACTATGAGTTCAAGGCCAGCCTTGGAATACAGGGTAAATTCCAGGTCAACTTGGGCTAGAGTGATACCCTACCTTGAAAAAAAAGGGAAAAAACAAACAGCAAGGAAGTAGTTCAACTACATGAGCCTATGGAGGGCATTTCATCCAGAGAGTAAAATTAATGGGCTACATGTAAAAGATCAGCAACCAGATCAAACTTGGACTTTCCAATAATACTGAAAGCTTGAACATACAACAATAATTTCAAATGAAAGAAAAATATCATCCTAAAATGCTTTGGCTAGACAAAATAATCAATTAAATATGAAAATGCAAAATGGCCTTTTCAAAAAGGCAAGTCTCAAAGAAATTAATTGCAATGCATTCTTTTCTTTAAAAATATTTTATTTATCTATTTATTTATTTATGAGGGAGAGAGAGACAGAGGCAGACAGACAGAGAAAGAATGGGTGAGCCAGGGCCTCCAGCCACTGCAAAGGAACTCCAGACAAATGCACTTCCTTGTGCACCTGGCTTATGTGGGTCCGGGAAAACAGAACCTGGGTCCTTTGGCTTTGCAGGCAAATGCCTCAACTACTATGCCATCTTTTCCAGCCCCATTATTTTCTTACTTAACAAGCTACCTGCTGTGGTCTACTGAGGGTGGAAGCTGGTCATGGGGGGCTTAGAAATAGAAAAATCTGTCACCTATTCACCTTTCAACACCACAGTTACCAGACAACTAATTTCCAGTCTGTACAATAGCTTCTGACTATGTTCTGAGTCATAAGTGTATTCTCCCAGGCTCACTCAGGACCTTATTTTTTCAGGCAAGTGCCTTAACCTCTGAGCCCTCTATCCAGCCCTTTTCTGGAACTTTTTACCCAATCAAACAAACACCATGCCTTCTGCAGATAGGTGTATACTTGCCACTTAGGTTTTCAAAAGAAAACAGCATACATTGTTTGAGTAAACAATAATGGAAGGCAAGGGAATGAGTGATAGGAAAGTCAGCAGATAGTACAGGTGGTGGTTAACGGACAGAAATGCAGCTGGGAGGGACACACAGTTGCTTCAAAAGAAATGTTCAGTTTTTTAAAACAAATGCAGTATTTTATGATTCTTTGTACTATGTATTTAAATTTAATGTGCTCTGTTATTGAGATATACTTTAAAATAATATAACAGGGCTAGAGAGATGGCTTAGTGCTTAAGGTGCTTGCCTGCAAAGCCAAAGGACCCAGGTTGGATTCCCCAAGACCCACGTTAGCCAGATGCACAAGGGGGCACATGCATCTGGAGTTCATTTGCAGTGGCTGGAGGCTTTGGCATGCTCATGTGCCCATTCTTAATCTCTCTCTCTCCCTCTCCCTCTCCCTCTTTCTCTGTCAAATAAATAAATAAAAATTTAAAAAATAAATTAAATAATATAACAATGCAAATAAAGAAAACAGAAGAAAAGGAGAGGAAGGAAAGCAAAGAGAAATGAAACAGTCCTACTAACATAAGTAATATGGAAAGCCAGTCACGGTGTCACATCCCTTTAATCCCAGCACTTGGGAGGCAGAGGTAGGAGGATCACCATGAGTTTGAGGCCACCCTGAGACTATATAGTGAATTCCAGGTCAGCCTGGGCTACAGTGAGACCCTACCTCAAAAAAACAAAAAACAAAACAAAAAAAAACAACTATATATATATGGAAAACAATTCCAGGATTTACTTACCATTTCATATGCTACTTCTTCAGGTGTATCTGTTTCTAAATTGAAACAGAATTCAATGGCTTCATTGTCTTTGTGCTTGCCTTTTAATTTTTTGGGGTCTTCAACCCAGAGTCTTAAAGCCATGGATGAATTAGAGCAATCATCTTCCTCTGCTAACTCCACCCTCAGTCCTGTATCCTCAGCAAAAAATGCGTGGTTTAGTAGGTCCCTGATAGATAACCTAATAAACAAAATATATATCTTATTATCAACTTTTCTAAGCATCAGCAAGGTGTAAATCTTTTAATTAATAAAAATCAATTGCATCAAAGCAAATAATCTTATTTTAAATTACCTATTAATGAAGCCATTAATCTGTTATAAAAATCACATATTGTGCCCAATGGGATACAAAGAAATCCTAACATGCATATATAGTGACCTTAATTAGCGATTAATTATTATCAGTAACATATCTACATAACAAAGGTTAATGCACATAAAAATCTGCCTAGAGGGAATTGGAGAAGTACTATACTACCTGTTAGGTAGACTCGATAGCTTCCCTAAACCACTGGCTTATGTTATTCAAACAATAGATTCTTGACAAAGGGAACTAAAAACTTTCCAGATATATAAATTCTAAAGTGAACTGGAAAGTCAAACTCTTAGAAATGTTTTAAATAGAAAAGATCACTCAATTAACAGTTATCTACTCAGAAGCTGGGCATTATGATTCATGCCTATAATCCCAGCACTTGTCACTAGTTTGAGGCCAGCCTGGGCTATGTAGTGAGTTCCAGGACAGCCTAGGCTATAGAATCAGACCCTGTCTCAAACAAAGACCCATTATCTAGTCAGTGTGTGTCACTTTTGAGAAGGCTGGACCAGGTGAAGCAATGTGATCCAACCAAACCTAGCAGTTTTTTTCTTTTCTTTTGTTTTGGAGACAGTCTCACTATAATAAACCAGACTGGTTTCCAATCCTCAATCCTCATGCCTCAGTCACTGGTGTGTTGAATTACAGGCATGCACAAATATACTCAGTTCCTGTAGTTTGTTTAAAGCATTAAGTCTTATTTTAGGCCATAGTATACATGTCACTGCTACAATGTTAGTTGGTTATCAGAGATCAACCTTTTCTAAAGAGAAGCAAAGGATAAGGCTTCATAGATCTATTTTGCAAGCTGAGGCAGTTTTTTTCTTTTACAAACTTTTTTTTTTTTTTGGTTTTACGAGGTAGGGTCTCACTCTAGCCCAGGCTGACCTGAAATTCACTATGTAGTCTCAGGGTGGCCTTGAACTCACGGCGATCCTCCTGCCTCTGCCTCCCGAGGGCTGGGATTAAAGGCATGCGCCACCACGCCCGGCTCTTCTTTTACAAACTTTTAAAATACGAACATGATATTTACTCTGTCAATATTACAGGCCAGGAGTGAAACTGATATATCCATCATGTCAATGTAGAAAATTCCTGCTGTATGAAACAGAAAACACATATGCATAGTATGGTTTCTGAAGAGTGGAAGATTTTCAAACTTGCACATTTTCAGTGATCAAGAGACAAATAATACTTATAATAAAAGTGTGAAAAAGCAAACAACCTCTAATTAGTTTCAATGCTAGCGTGAGATGTTTTTAAGGAAGTGTAGCCAATTAAGCCTTTCTCTTCTCAATGAAAATTTTAAGTATTTTTACAAAACAACAATAAAAACAACAGACGGAAATATCATATATTGATGATGTTACTGTTGGGTATTTTATATATATTTATTATCCTTTTAATCGTAAAAAATAATGCCTATTTTGAGAAACAAGTCAGTGACTTGTTTAAGTGTGAATGTGGATTTTAATTTTAGTCTGACATTGAGGCCTGTGATTTATTTCCAATCCATTGCTATGCTACAAATCCGTTTGACTCTCCCAATGTTCTTTAGTAACAAATCATAATTATAGTGCTTACAAACAACGATCAGACTCTAACATAAAACTAATTCAATATAATACTTTTAGGGTTGTTAAAAAACATGTTTAGAGCTGGAAATATAGTTTAGTGGTGAAGAGCTTGCTTTGCATGTGTGAGGTCACAGTTTCATTCCCCCCCCCCAATAACAAAATAAAATACAGCAGAATGTCTAGGGAGTGAGGGGTATAGTTCAGTGCTATAGTGCATGCATGTGCCAGTCTCTTGGTTCAAACCCTACCAGCAAAAATTTTTAAAAGTTTTTTTAAAAGCCTGATCTGAAGTACTATAACTGGGCAATACAAAAAACAGAAACCATTACAAATGAACAAAGGACTTAGATGTTTCTCCAAAGACACACAAATGGCCAATAAACACATAAAAAGACAGTCTGCATCATTAGTTATTTGGGAACTACAAATAAAAAATACAATGCACTATCAGTCCATACCAATTAGGATGGCAATTATCAAAACACAGACAATAACAATGGTTGGAAAGGATGTTAAAAAATTGGAGCCTTAAGCCAGGCGTGGTGGCACAT
Organism: Jaculus jaculus; assembly: GCF_020740685.1. NCBI lineage: Eukaryota > Metazoa > Chordata > Mammalia > Rodentia > Dipodidae > Jaculus > Jaculus jaculus. The sequence goes on along the minus strand of NC_059125.1, from coordinate 54,953,647 downwards.
GCCTTTAATCCCAGCACTTGGGAGGTAGAGGTAGGAGGATCACTATGAGTTTGAGGCCACCCTGAGACTACACAGTGAATTGCAGGTCATCCCGGGATACAGCGAGACCCTACTTCCAAAACCTAAAACCAAAAACCAAAGACGAAAAAAAATAAAAAAAAAGGAATCTTTGCATATTTCTAGCAGAAATGTAAAATGGTAGAACTAAGTGGAAAAAGTTTGGTGGTTCTCCAAAAAAGTTAAACAGGATTATCAAATAGTCCAGCAATTCTATTTCTAGATATATACTTAAAAGAAGGTGACAGCAAGGACTCAAACAGATATTAACATTCATGTAGCATTACTCACAGTCACCAAAAGGTGCTGGGGCTATAAGCTCAGTGGCAAAGGGGTTGCTTAGAATGTGCAAGACCCTGGGTTCAATCCTCAACATCAGAAATAAAATATTTCCCCAAAGGTAAAAATAAGCACCATCAATATATAAATGTATAAATCATGTGTGTCATAAATATACAATGGAACATTATTTACCTTTATAAAGGAAGGAATTTCAAGTGCATACTACAATAGGGATCAACTTTGAGTCATCTATACCAAATGAAATTAAACATAATAGAATAAACAATGCTTGATTCCACTTATATGAGGTACCTAGAATAGGTACCTTTACAGAGCTAGAAAATAGAACAGAGATTCCTAGGGCATAGAAGGAAGAATTGTGAGTATAAGATGATAAAAAAAGTCTGGGGATCAGTAGTTGCAATGATTGTATACAATGTGAATATACTTAACGCTTTTGAATTATATACTTAAAAATGGCTAACGTGGCAAAATTTCTTTGTTGTTTTGTCACTCTGTAACCCAGGCTGGTCTACAGCTCATTATTTGGGCCAAGCTGGCCTCAAATTCATGATAGATAATTACTTCTGCCTTGGCCTCTAAAGTGTTAGGATTATAGGTGTGAATCATTATGCCCATAAAAATCACAAATCTTAATTAAGTATTGCATTTTTTGCTACAATTTCTTTTAAAAACTAGGTATACAATGTTTGTATGAACACTAATAATGTTCTGTAATAAAGTCATGTTAAATAGGTCTTACCTTACTGGTTTTAGATATGCAACACTAAATGTAGTAAACAACTAATAAAAGTAAAGAGTGTCAAAGAAATGCTAGTGGAAATGTAACATATATGTTAACTCTTAACTAGCTGAAAGCTTATTGACTATAAAGTTGATGGCTAATGAAGATGAAAGTTTGTCACAAGGCACAAACAAATACCAGTTCAAAGAAAATTCAACACGATATCACATTCTCAAGTGGAGTGACACACATCACTCTAGCATCCATCAGTGATATCATTTCTCTATCATTGTACCCACCTTTCAGATTTGTTTTGACGAATACACCCTTCAATTATTTCTTTTACTTCAGGATCAGTAACTTTATTGAAGCTGGCTGGTTTTATGCCCTAGGAGAAGAAAATTGTTACAAATTGAAGAAATTGGAAGTCCAAATCAGTATGTAATTTATTATAAATATATTTAATCATAAAATTATATCTAACAATGAATTGAGAAAAATGCACACATAAGTAATTTTCTAAAGAACTTTGCAACAGCTCTATAAATAACTGAAAAATTATAAATAATCTAAATGAACATCAGATGCAATTTTTTTTTTTTTTTTGGTTTTTCGAGGTAGGGTCTCACTGTAGCACTGGCTGACTTGGAATTCACTCGGTAGTCTCAGGGTGGCCTTGAACTCATGGTAATCCTCCCATCTCTGCCTTCGAGTGCTGGGATTAAAAGTATGTACCACCATGCCCAGCTTGCAAACATGTTTTAAACATTTTTTTATATAGACTAACTTTTTTTTTCTAGTGCTTAGCTGCAAGGCTTCTCCCTGTTAACTACCTGTCATGTTGCTAGAAAGTGCTATGCAACATGTTGGGAGAGAAAAGTCATCAATGGTCATCAGTGGACCATGAAAGCTACATGGCTGACCTAGCCAGGCAAAATGTGTCAATTGGTACAATGGTGGCATGTCTGTTATGGAGGAAAACAACTGCTCTCTTATTGGATTTGAGACCTCCTCCATTGAAGAGAACTCGTATCTGGTACTAAAAAACGAACTGAAAGCCTATGGCTGGGGAGATCATAAGTCCTATGGGGGAAACTACTACTATTGTTTGGCTAAATGTATAAAGCACACCCATTAAACTGTCCTCTAAATATTTATGTTTATGCCAATATATTAATACTACTCTCACTTTTGGTTAGAAAAGCTTCTCTTTTCAGATGGTAATGACCACTGGGGAAACTAAAAAAATCATCAATGTGCTGAGACGTGACAGTGGAGTATTCAGCACTAAGTGAGAAATTCTTTCACAACCTTTAATGCTCAAGGACTACTGCAAAAGAAATGGTGGAAAGAATGTAAGAGCCAAAGAAAGGGGAGGAGTACTGTCTTCCAGGTACAAAGTGGGTGTTGCATTCATGACCTCAACATACCTGTATAATATGAGGGCAAAAAAAAAAGATTTTAGATGTGGAACTAGTTGAAAAGAAGGAGGTGTCCAGGAAAGGAGCTGGGGGAGGGGAACAAAGGAAGGTGGTGGGAAAGGGATACATTGTGTACATGAATGGAGAAAAAGGGGTAGGAAGAATGTAAGGGCCACAGTATGGGAAGATTTACTCTGTGGTATTGTCCCTCCCAGACTGACTGGTACATTCATGAGCCCACAGTGATTACTGATAACACACTGAGGAGAGAGGGAACATAAGAGTATAACTGGATGGGAATATAACCAATTTGCCACAGGTTCATATATTAATGTTCTCAATAAAAAAGAAAATATTTTCCGAGCAATTAGTAAGAATTTTTCATAAGGCAATATGAAATAGGGAAAAAGGAGGATTCCAAATATACATACATTATAGCCCAATTAGGAAAGTATAATACTACTTATTGGAATCAGAGAAAAAATAATGTATATTTGCTTTGAGGCAGGATCACACTATATTGCCAAGGCTAACATCAAACTTATCATCCTCTTGCCTCAACTAGGACTATAGGCATGAAACATTAAACCAGGAAAAATGAGTGTTATTTAAAAAGTGTTTGAGGGCTGGAGAGATGGCTTAGCGGTTAAGCGCTTGCCTGTGAAGCCTAAGGACCCCGGTTCGAGGCTCGGTTCCCCAGGTCCCACGTTAGCCAGATGCACAAGGGGGCGCACACGTCTGGAGTTCGTTTGCAGTGGCTGGAAGCCCTGGCGCGCCCATTCTCTCTCTCTCCCTCTATCTGTCTTTCTCTCTATGTCTGTCTCTCTCAAATAAATAAATAAATAAATGAACAAAAAAAAATTAAAAAGTGTTTGGAAGCCTGGCATGGTGGCACATATCTGCAGTCCCACTACTAAAGAAGTGAATACAGGAAGATCAGAAACTTGCATTACTTAGCAAGACCTTGTCACAAAATAAAGGCTTCTCCTTATAATATTCTGATTTTGATATATTTCAGTCTTTGAAAATGGCTAGAAGCCATAAACAAACAGTATGTATATAGGTATAAATTTATATGGGCCTTATGTAAATATATAAAGACATAAAAATTTAGAGAAATATATTATTTTCGCCTTAGGCAATAATAAAATATTGAGAAAAATTGACCTCCATATAATTATTAGGTTCTAGGAATTTATGAACAAACCTAAAGCCCAGAAAAGTAAAACAGAGTTCTGGATAAGGTGATAGATTAGTAGCTGCCACTGTGTACCCTGTAAAAGAGTCAGCATAATACTCCATTTCAAAGAGAAAAAGAAAATAAGAGCTTCAGAAATTCCCAAAGGTAGAGATAGAATGTCTCAAAAGTGTGGAGAAAAAGATGAGTGATGCACAGAAATCTATAATAGTTTCTGCTGTGTGGGTGCCTGGCCAAGAAAGAGGAAGCATAAAACTCTTCCAGAAAGTAAGCTTGACAGATCTTGAGAAGACTGGCAGTCCTATCTCAGAACAAGCCCATAGCACTCACAAACCTCAAAACTAGTCACAGGTTTTGGAGACAATGATTCCTCTGGCAAAAGAACAATCGTATTTTGTCAGTCTGTATGACTTAGAGGACAGGGAACAAGCACCATTTTGAGACAGAATCTATTCTTAGACACTGAACTACGCTAAAAACAAAGAATAACCATGACAGGGAACCTGAATTTAATCTACCACAGCCACAGGGCAACACATGGCCATGGAAGGCAGTTGTAAAGAGCTGTAATGTCAAAGAATGACATGCTAAGAAGGACAGGTGGCAGGAGGCTCAGCCTACCCTTAGCTATTCAACTGAAAATAACCCTGGAACTTGATAGCTGAGTCTAAGGTCACAAGGGTGGATCAACCACTGGGGCCATCTATCTGTCATTCACTGCTATAGAGCCCAAAATCTCTGAGGCTCCAGTGGAATACCTGACATCACAGCCACATCTCTCCAGCATCAGTACATAACATGTCTTGAACACATAAAGACAGGTCCTATAGTTGGACACACCTTAGTGCTATGGTTGCTTCCCATAGAACCAACACATTTGGAAGACACCTCTAGCTAGAATACTAATCACACCAGAGGGTACAAGCTGGGGAGTCTCAGGAAGGTGAGAGGACCTGCTCACCACAAAGTTAAATGTGTCCATCAGAGGTCCATGGTATGCAAGTAGAAAGCTACCAAAGTAGAGAGAGCTCTGGTGGACACTTAGTTCTAGTCCAATACAAACTCAGCAACAGCAAAAACCATAGGATAAACTAGAGCTAATAATTTAAAATGAACCCCCACATCATATCAATTCTTTGAGAACTGAGACAGGAAGTTACTCTAATAGTTCATGTTTTCCATGTCCTTGTGTTTCACTTTTCCCCCATTTTATTCTACTTTTAGCATTCATTTCACCTTATATTTTAAAAACTATATTTTTTAAGCCAGTTGTGGTTTGCATAACCCTTTTGTTGTTTTGTTTTATTTTGTTTTTTGAGGTAGGGTCTCGCTTTAACACAGGCTGACCTGGAATTCACTATGTAGTCCCAGGCCAGCTTCAAACTCACAGTGATCTTATTTCTGGCATATACCTTTTGTGTTTGTTTGTGTTTTTGTTTTTCCAAGCAGGGTCTCACTCTAGTCCAGGCTGACCTGGAATTCACTATGTAGTCTCAGGGTGGCCTTGAACTCATGGCGATCCTCCTACCTCTGCCTCCTGAGTGCTGGGATTAAAGGCATGTGCAGCACTCAGGAGGCAGAAATAGGACTGCTGTGAGTTTAAGGACAGCTTGGGACTACAGAGATCCAGGTTAGCCTGGGCTAGAGAGAGTCTCTACCTCGGAGGGGGGGGACCCTGAATTATATAAATTTATAACTAAATTACACTAAAAGCCAAAGTAATAAATATGGAAAATATTACTGCCTATTTTTATATATTTTATATTTTACCATTATTTATGCATTTAAAGCTTACAGATACCACATATGTGTGGTAGAAATACCAGATAATGTGTCACTGTACATTTCTTCCCAACTCTGTATTCAGTAAGGTCATACAAGTAACCAAAACTTGATCATAGTGGGAGCACCTACACACACACACACACACACACACACAGACACACACACACACACACACACACACATATCAGTGAATACTAGAAATTAGTGACTTTTTAAAGACATTTATCAGTTTAACATTCCTCTTAAATCTCTGTAACAGCCTCCCTCACTTTTTTCATGAAATCTGTCCCCCAAGGCCTTATGCATACTGGTAAAATAAAAAAAAATAACGTTATACCTACACTTGTTACTTTACGGTATATTTGAGCTGCATTCTGGCACTCTGAATAAGGATACTCTGAAGTAGCCATTTCTAGCATACACATTCCAAATGCGTACACATCTACAGATTCATCGTAGTGTTCTTCATACATCTCAGGAGCCATAAATTCAGGAGTGCCTGCAAAATAATACCACAATCATGTATTTATGGAAGAGAAAATATATCTATCCTTTCCCTTAAAGATTCTCTGTTAATTTTTGTTCTCCAAAGTAAATTTGTAAGGATAAAGACTGTATACAAAACACTTAATAGAACTACTTAGCTTTTTGTGCTGATGAAGTACAATATAAAAGGTCCAAAATTAGGCTATGATTTCAAAACTCTGATTTTAGCTGGGCATGGCTCACACCTGTAATTCCATTACTTGGGAGGTACAGGAGCTTAATGCCATTCTCAGGAATATATTAAGTTTGAGGCTAGCCTGGGTTACATGAAATCCTGTCTCAAAAACTAAAAATAAAATATAAAGCCAGGCGTGGTGGTACATGCCTTTAATTCCAGAAGGCTGAGGTAGGAGGACCGTTGTGAGTTCAAGGATAACCTGATACTAAATAGTGAATTCCAGGTCAGCTGCAATACAGCAGGATTCTACCTCAAAAAGCCATAAATAAATAAACAATTTTAGATCTACCGTCTTAGTTCAATTTTTATGAATTAAGTTAGCAAACTCTCTTCCTTAAGTGTGTACAGAACCTTTCAACAACCCTAAATACCCCCTGCAAAATAAATATACTAGGAAATATCTGAAATAAGTCATTATACAATAGCTTTTTCAAGCAAATTGACAGTCCAGGCAGGAATTGGTTAAGGTTTTTTGTGAAGGGTCAGACAGTAAATAATTTAGACTTTACAGTCCATATCTCTGTCATATAACTACTCAACTGTATTATGCAAAACCATCACAGATAACCTATAAATGAGTGATTGTGGCAGTGTTCCAATAAAAATTTATCCATACCTGTAGTTGCAGCACTTTGGAGGTAGAGGCAAGGGAGATCAGGAATTCAATGTCAACATCTGCCACATAGCAAGTTTGAGGCAGCCTGGACTACATAAAACCTGGTTTTGTAAAAGCATATGTATGTGTGTACGTGTGTGTGCAAGCATATATAACAACACCCAAATACAAATAAATCTTGATTAATAAAATAAGTAGCAGGTTAAGTTTTGCCCATGAGCCACATCTGACTCATCCCTGTACTAGACCAATTCACAAATCTAATATCCAAGCAGTAAACTATAAAATGCTAATTACCAATGACACTCTTAGCAAATGATGTGCGCATTAAAGTTGCCAGTCCCAGATCTCCAATCTTCACAGATCCAGTAGGTCCCGTGATGAAAATGTTGTCACATTTTAGATCTCGGTGAATAATAGGAGGAGTCCTTGTGTGCAAAAACTGCAACCCTTTTAAAATTTGTCTACACCAGCTTCTTAAGACCTTTGGTTTCATGACTTTAAAACGTTTTAAATACCTATACAAAGAAACAGAAAACATGTATGGAAAAATTCCAAAATTATTATATAAACACTATTTAGGATAAATCATTTGAGTGATTTAATCAGTAATGTACTATGACTGCCATCCATGAGTTGTTTTCTATTGTCTGTTGTGGCCAAAACTATTTAATCTAAGACCTAATTCTTTTAGATAAGACATCTACCGTTCAGTGAATACAAAGCTCAAATTCTCTAGTCTACTTCACAGTCCCTCAACAAAATGGTTTGACCTCTCAAAAATATATTCAAGGGGGCTGGAGAGATTGCTCAGTGGTTAAGGTGCTTGCCTGCAAAGCCTAACAACCTTTGTTCAACTTCCTAGTACCCATGTAAAGCCAGATGCACAGAGTTGAACAGATGCACATCTGGAGTTTGTTCGCAGCAGCTGGAGACCCTGGTGTGTTTCTCTCTCCCTCCCTCCCCACCCCTTGCAAATAAATTTAAAAATATATATATATTGGAATATATATATATATATTTTATTTTTTTATTTTTTATTTTTTTTTTTGCTTTTCAAGGTAGGGTCTCACTGAAGCCCAGGCTGACCTGGAATTCTACGTAGCCTCAGAGTGGCCTCAAACTCACAGCAATCTTCCTGCCTCTGCCTCTCAAGTGCTGGGATTAAAGGCGTGCACCATCACACCTGGCTTGGATAAAAATATGTTTAAAAACTAAAAAGTAAAAATAAAAATATCTGAGTAAGCCTATTATTTTTATTATTTGTGTGTGTGTGAGAGAGAGATAGACTGTGTATGGCATACAAATGCCGTGGTATATTTGTGGAGGTCAGAAGACACTTCAGAATGTTGGTTCTCTCCTGCTCTGTTTGAGACAGAGGTTTCTCTTGTTGTCTTGCCACTAGTTGGCCCATGATCTCCAGGATTCTTCTGACTCCACCTCCCACTGCCATAGGGGCATTAGGATTTTAGCTGTGTATGCTATTTTGTACCTGGTTTCACATGAATGTGAGGGGTCTAAACTTTGCTCAGCAGGCATGCTGAACAACTGCCTTTAACCACTGGGCCATCTCCCCAGCCATCAGTGTAGCATTTTTAATTAAAAATAAGAATCATGACAGAATGGCCTTTCAGGAATAGAAGTACAATTTGAAAATGAGGATTTGTCTCTACTTTCTAATAATTACTTAATCACCAGAGGATATGACTACATACATAAAATTTTAGTGCAAAAAATGCTACAAAGCTTGATGTGGTGGTACATGCCTTTAATCCCAGCACTCAGGAAACAGAGATAGGAGGATCCCTATCAGTTTGAAGCCAGTCTGAGACTACACAGTGAACTCCAGATCAGCCTGGGCTAGACTGAGACCCTACCTCAGAAAAAAAAAAGCTAGGAATAAAGATATATCCCACATGTAACTAATTACTTATAATTGATTATACAACTGATTCATATCAAATGAAAACCAGTAATTAATAACAAAAGGCTATCATTGTATGCAATTTTTGCTAGCTAAAATTATAAACTTGGTCAAGTCCCCTACAATTCATTATCATTGAAAAAATAAAATTATATTCTTTCTATAATGATTTTCAATTCTCAAATTCTATGATATTCTAGAACATTAACTTTTTCTTTTATGTAGAGGTGGGAGACAGAATCCAAGGTATCCTGGGCTGGCCTTGTACTCATTATATAGCCAGAAACTTGGGCTCCTGATCTTCCTGCCTTTACTTCCCAAATGCTGAGATTTCAGGCATGTACCACCACATCTGTTTTTATAAGGTGTTATGGAAACAAACCCTGGGCTTCATGCATTCTAGGCAAGTATACTACCAACTGATCTACATTCTCATTTCCCAAAGCATTAACTTTTATTTTCAGCATTAACTTTTCAACACTGTATTTTCTAACAAACTTGTAAATTCTTTAATATTAGCAGTCCTAGGAATCAAACATAGGGCCTTGCACATGCTAAGTGCTTGACCACTGAGCTATGTACCCTGTCCCTCCACAAATTCTTTAATCAAGTATTGTTTATAAACTAAAAATTATTTCCAAATAAAACCCAACTAGAACTAACAGAGTCAACTTACGTTTTTAATGTTCCTGATGTCATTAATTCAGTTACTAATACAATACATTTTTTTCCTTTTAATATAGACTCCCAAGAGTCATAAAATCGAACTATATTGGGATGCTGAAGACCTTTCAACATCTCTGCTTCCTCCTTGAATCTTTGCTGCTCAATTTTGGTTAACTTGCGATCCTAAAATGGAAGAACAATTTACAAATTAATGCCACAGAAATTTTCATGGCTTAATTGCTTTGACATATCAACCCTTTTCTCAAGACTCAGAGAATAGTTGATATCCTATGTTAGTTAATTTGATTCCTCTATTAATTAATAAAACTATAATTAAATTACATAAGTATGCTATGAACACTTACACTGCTCATCAATATCTTAAGGACTATGAAGTATAGCTCAGTGATAAAGTATTTACATTTTCTCAAAAGGAATTGGCAAAAAGCAATAAAGGGATAAGATGATTGTTTCTCTAAGAAACCCCATGCTTTCAGATCTGTAACATCTATGCCAGTGACAGAATAATCAAAATGTTAATCATGGGATATTCTTTACAACTATGGAAGTTGTCAATAAAAAAAAATCAATTATTGGGCTGGAGGCATGGCTTAGTGGTTAAGGTGTGTGCCTGCAAAGCCAAAGGACCCATGTTCGATGCCCCTGGACCCACGTTAGTCAGATATACAAGGGGGCACATGTGTCTGGAGTTTGTTTGCAGTGGCTGGTCTCTCCCTCTTTCTCTGTCAAATATAAAAATGATAGACATCTAGACATTTGTTTTAGTTTAACTTCTGAACTACCTAAGTAAACTCAAACTGTGTTACGGTTCCAAATAGAAATATCATGTTACTGGGACTGGAGAGATGGCTTAGCAGTTAAGGTGCTTGCCTTCAAAGCCTAAGGACCCAGGTTTGATTCCCCAGGACCCATGTAAGCCAGATGCACAATGGGGTTAATGCATCTGGAGATCGTGTGCAGTGGCTGGAGGCCCTGGAATGGCCATTCTCTCTCTATCTGCCTCTCTCCCTTTCTCTCTCTCAAATAAACAAACTATTTCTTAAAAAAAAAAAGAGGGCTGGAAAGATAGCTTAGTGGTTAAGCACTTGCCTGTGAAGCCGAAGGACCCTGGTTTGAGGCTTGATTCCCCAGTGCCCATGTAAGCCAGATGCACAAGGTGGCACATGTATCTGGAGTTCATTTATAGTGGTTGGAGGCTTTGGTGCACCCATATTCATTCATTCATTCATTCATTCATTCATTCATTCATTCATTCATTCTCGCTCGCTCGCTCTCAAATAAATAAATTAAAATAAAATTAAGAAAAAAAAGAAATATGCTACCAACAAATGAAAAACCTTTAAATTGGCACTGAGCCTCTAATCTTCCACTTTACATGCCAGAAGTCAATGAAGCAATGTTTACAGAATGCAAAAGGATTATGATCCTAAAATTCTGAATTCATACAAGATTTTGATTAGTTAAAAGGAGAAAACACACATATTTTTAGAAATAGGGATAGAGTAAGTATATCATCCTACGTATCCCTTTAGAAAATATTACACAAAGTTGGTTTTTTTTTTTTGAGGTAGGGTCTCACTCTAGCTCAGGCTGACCCAGAATTCACTATATCAACTGAGAGTAGCCTCAAATTCACTGCCATCCTCTTACCTCTGCCTCCCAAGTGCTCGGATTAAAGGCATGCTCCACTACACCCGGCTCACAAAGATTTTTTTCTTTTGTTTGGTCTTTTGAGGTAGGGTCTGACTCTAGCCCAGGCTGACCTGGAATTCACATGGAGTTTCAGGGTGGCCTAAAACTCACAGCAATCCTCCTACCTCTGCATCCCAAGTGCTGCGATTAAAGGTATGCGCCACCATGCCTGGCTTTCACAAAGATTTTTAATAAAAACAATGTCCAGGGAATGTGGTGATGGCTCAGTGGATAAGAGCTGTATAAGCATGAGAACCAGAGCTCAGAAAGATGCCCAAAACCACGTAAAACACCAGGCATGGCTATACACACATATAACCACAGCACTGGGGAGGAAAAGGAAAATCTCTTTAACCAATCTAACCAAAAAACAGTGAGCTCCAGGTTCAGCAAGAGACCTTGTTTCAAGGAAGTAAGGCATAAGAGCAACAGATGATACCTGTTATCTCCTCTTTTAGCCTCCACATGCATGTGCATGGGGTGCACACATATGCAAACCTACATGCATACACCACACACATGCATACACACACACAGCCCATGTATTCTGTCTACACACACATACCACAGCACACACAGAAGAGCATAAGTCATTAGATGAGTAAAGCATTGTGCAAGGTGGTGGTGCATTAACTGTTGCTCCAGCTACTTGGGATCCAGAGGACAGGAATACCACTGTAGCCCATAAGTTTGAACTTAGCCAGGGAAACAGCAAGATGCATTTTTAAAAGATGACAAGGCATGCCAGGCGTGGTGGTGCACGCCTTTGATCCCAGCACTTGGGAGGCAGAGGTAGGAGGATGACCACGAGTTCAAGGCTACCCTGGGACTACATAAGGAATTCCAGGGTCAGCCATGGCTGGAGTGAAACCCTACCTTGAAAAACAAAGCAAAACAATACAAAAATGACAGGCATGGTGGCACATGGCTGTAATCCCAGGATACAAGATGCAGAGGCAGGAAGATTGCCACAAGGTGAAGGCCAGACTTAGCTATAGTGTGATCCAGGACAGCTAACTAGGGATACATAGTAAAATCATGTCTCAAAAGACAAAAACAAATATATGCATATAGTTAAGTCTAATCATGGCTAATATAATTGGTAAAACAATCAGTTTTCTCAACATTACTTAAAAGTTATATAATTCAAAAGAAAAGTCTAGAATTAAAATTCCACATTAGCTGGGCATGGTGGCACATGCCTTTAATCCTAGCACTTAGGAGGCAGAGGTAGGAGAATCACCACGAGTTTGAGGCCATCCTGAGATTACATAATGAATTCCAGGTCATCTTGGGCTACAGTGAGACCCTATCTTGAAAAACCAAAAAAAAAAAAAAAAGCCTTATTAGTTCATTTAAAACTAATTAGAAGAAAAAGAAAAAAAAATAAGTTTTTGTCATATGAATGGAAAAACTAGACAGATGGGAATGATAAGACTATTTAAAATTTTATTTATTATTTATTAATTTATTCAATTTGTGGGAAGTGTGAGTACACCAGGGTCTCTTGCTGCTGCAAATTACCACCAGATGCTTGTACCACTTTTCTCTGACTTTACATGGGTGCTAGGGAAATCAAACTTTAGGCCATCAGGCTTAACAAACAAGCACTTTTAACTGCTGAGGCATTCCCCAGCCCTGATTTGAAGTTTTGATGTTAATATAAAACTGTCCAAGTATTCCAGATAAATATTTAGGAGTAATTTCCATTTTAAAATGGTTATCAAAATATTATTTTCCTTCCATTTTCAAATTTCACCAAAATGACAAAGGGAATATACAAGCCTAGAGTAGTGAGAGAATTATGAGACAGGTTCAAACAAAACAATTTCAAGGTAAAAATATATATGTTGATCACACTAGATTTTTTGCAACCTTCTAATTCATTTTATTTTTACATAATCCCATTTACCAGAAACAAGAAATGATACTAGTGATGATTTTTAAAATATTGAAATAAATGAGTCTCTCATTTTTATGAAACTCAAGACAATCTAGGAAATGATGCAAAAGGAAAAAAACTTCTAATAAAGTGTATTTTATTGTTACAACTTCATAATGGCCCTTCATTGTGTGCTTATTATACAGCGTTCTTTACAGTAACACATAAGAGACCCAGAAATTTCAATGTTGATTACTTCATGTCACAGAATTTCTTTATGTGTAGAAGAAAATATGTAAGAAGATCATAAACCACAATCAAGTGGGCTTCATTACATAGATAAAGGGACAGTTCAACATATGTAAATCAGTAAGTGTAAGTCATTACATAAAAGGACTCAAGGGCAGAAATCATTTGATCATCTGCAAGGGTGCATAAAAAGCCTTTGATAAAATTCAACATCAATTCATGATGAAAGCCCTTAAGAGACTAGGGATGGAAAGAACATCACAGCATAATAAAGGTTATATATGAAAAATATATAGCCAACATGCTGGACAGAGAAAAACTCAATGCATTGCCACTAATATCAGAAACAGGACAAGGCTTTCCACTCTCTTCACTCCTGTTTAATATGGAGCTTGAAGCCTTAGTTAAATCAATAAAACAAGAGAAGAAAATAAAAGGGATAAGAAAGGGTACCAATAAGAAAGGGTAACATTAAAGTATATTTATTTGCAGATGATACGATTCTATATATAAGGGACCCTAAAGACGCCACTAGAAAACTCCTAGAATTGATAAACACTTGCAGCAACGTGGCAAAATCCAAAATTAACATGAAAAGTAGCCTTCCTGTATGCCAATGACAAACAGAGAAAGAAATCAAGGAGACAATCCCATTCACAATAGCCTCAAAAATATAAAATGCGTTGGAATAAATCTAACCAATGAAGTGAAAGAACCTTGCAGTAAAGACTTTAAGAAAAAGAAAAGAAAAAAGAGCTTGAGAAAAACACTAGGAGATGAAAAGACCTCCCATGCTCATGAATTGGAAGAACTAATACTGTAAAAATGACTATTCTACCAAAACCAAAGGAAACATCCTACCAAAAGAAACAGATTCGGGCTGGAGAGATGGCTTAGCGGTTAAGCACTTGCCTGTGAAGCCTAAGGACCCTGGTTCAAGGCTCGATTCCTCAGGACCCACGTTAGCCAGATGCATAAGGGGGCGCACACCTCTGGAGTTCGTTTGCAGTGGCTAGAAGCCCTGGCGTGCCCACTTTCCTCTCTCTCTCTCTGCCTCTTTCTCTCTCTGTTGCTCTCAAATAAATAAATAAAAACAAACAACAACAACAATAAATAAATAAATAAATAAAGGTGTGTGCCATCATGCCTAGCTTAAAAAAAAAAAAAGAAACAGATTCAATGGAAGCACAATCAAAATTTCCAGTACCATATTTTACAGAAATAGAAAATATAATCTTAAAAGCCTATGACAGGAGAGTCATGAGCCTTAGGGGTAAAAAGCCTGCTCTTGTCTGGATAAATACATATATTACTCTCACCAAATTGCCCTGAAAGCACTACCCTTAATGTTCACATTCATATATTAATGCTACTCTCACTTCTGGTTAGAGAAGCTTCTCTTTTCAGATGGCAGTGACCACTGGGATGACCCAAAAGGCAATGTAGTGCTGAGAAGAAGGAACAGAGGAGTGTTCAGCACTGAAACATCTCTGTCACATCCTCCAAGGATCAGGGTCCGTTATGGAAGAGGTGATGGAAAGAATGTAAGAGCCAAAGGAAGGGTACCACTCCTTACATACAACTGTCTAGACAGAAATTGACCTCGATATCCAAGACCTCGCAGTGCCTAGTAATACCCACACAAGACCCTCATAATAGGAGAAAAAAATGATGACATCAAATTAAAAGAGAAACTAATGGAGAGAGGGAGGGGATATGACAGAGAGCAGAATTATGAAGGGGAGAGCAGGAGGGGGAAGGAAAATACCATGGTTTGTTGTCTGTAAGTATAGAAATTGTCAATAAAAAACATATATATAGGGCTGGAGAGATGGCTTAGCAGTTAAGCGCTTGCCTGTGAAGCCTAAGGACCCCGGTTCGAGGCTCGGTTCCCCAGGTCCCACATTAGCCAGATGCACAAGGGGGCGCATGTGTCTGGAGTTCGTTTGCAGAGGCTGGAAGCCCTGGCGCGCCCATTCTCTCTCTCTCCCTCTATCTGTCTTTCTCTCTATGTCTGTCGCTCTCAAATAAATAAAAAATGAACAAAAAATATTTAAAAAAAAGAATACACTCTAAGATATAGGCATAGCTAAAGACTTCTTGAATAGAACTCTAACTGCCCAGAAAATAAAGCAAATAATTGACAAATGGGACTATACATCACATTATAGTTTAAATAAAACAAAGTTGATTTTTCAATGAAAATGCTAAATTCCACTAAGGCTTATGATAATGATGCATTTCAAATTTTGAAAGACCACACCCAGACTACTATGCCCAGAAACATTATCTGTCATAATTGAAAGGGAAAAATCATTATGATTAATGCAGGCTAAGGGAATATATGATTACTAAGCCAATGCTGAACGAATGCACTAGAAGGAATACTTCAGAATGAAGAGGAAAATAAATAAATTCATGAAGCTAAAGAAAATCAGGAGAGATTGCTTAGTGGTTAAGGCATTTGCCTATGAAGCCTAAGAACCCAGGATCGATTCCCCAGTGCCCATGTAAGCCAGATGTACAAAGTGGTGAGCATCTGAAGTTCATTTGCAGTGGCCAGAGGCCCTGTTCTCTCTCTATATATATCTGCCTCTTTCACTCTCTTAAATAAATAAGTAACTATTTTTTAAGTTTAAAAGGAAAAAAATCAGGTATGTTAATTGTTAAGCAAATATAGATTAAGAAAATAGCAAATATTACAAAAGCATCAAAATAGCAGGGATTAATCCAAACTTTTCAATAATAGTGCTGAATGTTGATGGTTTCAATTCTTTTTTTATTTTTATTTTTTTTGAGGTAGGGTCTCACTCTAGCCCAGGCTGACCTGGAAGTCACTATGCATTCTCAGGGTTGCCTCAAACTCCTGGTAATCCTCCTACCTCCGCCTCCCAAGTGCTGGGATTAAAGGTATGCACCACCATGCCCATCTGGCTTCAATTTCTTAATCAAAAGAAACAACACTGGTGAGACAGTTCAGCAGTTAAAGTCACTTGCTTTTTAAGCTTGACAGTCTAAATTCAATTCCCCTGTACCCATGTAAATCTTGATATACAAAGTGACACATGTGTCTGGACTTCATTTGTATCAGCAAGTGGCCCTGGCATGCCCAAATTCAATTTCCCTCTCTCACTTTATACAAATAAATAATTAAAATTTTTTTGTTTGGTTTTTCAAGGTAGGGTCTCACTCTAGCTCAGGCTGACCTGGAATTCACTATGTAGTCTCAGGGTGGCCTAGAACTATCAACAATCCTCCTACCTCTGCCTCTCAAGTGCTGGGATTAAAGGCATGCGCCACCATGACCAGCTAAAAAATTAGTTTTTTTAATTCAACCAGGCGTGGTGGCACACGCCTTTAATCCCAGCACTTGGGAGGCAGAGGTAGGAGGATCGCTGAGAATTCGAGGCTACCCTGAGACTACATAGTGAATTCCAGGTCAGCCTGAGCCAGAGTGAGACCCTACCTCGAAAAACAAAAAAAAAAAAAAATTAGTTTTTTAATTTAATTTACTTATTTGAGAGAGAGAAAGAGAGAGAGAGAGAGAATGAGAATGGGCACGCCATGGCCTTCAGCCACTGCAAACAAACTTCAGATGCATGTGCCATCTTGTACATCTGCCTTATGTGGGTCCTGGGGAATTGAACCAAGGTCCCTTGGCTTGGTAGGTAAGCGCCTTAACCACTAAGCAATCTCTCCATCCCTAAAAAGACTTTTTTAAAAGACACAGACTAGCAGATTGTATTAGTAAACAGGATCCTACCAGAAAAAGCTATATAGCCTTTTTGGGGAGAAGTCATCAAAAGTCTTAACTTGCAAGGGATCCTACAAGCTTTATAAGTTGGCCAGCCAGACCAAATGTATCAACATGTGTAATGGTGGCATGTCTGTTATGGGGGAAACCAACTGCTCTCTAATTAGATATAAGGCCCTCTCCAAGGGAAGGAATTCCTGCCTGGTACTATACACCTAATTAAAAGCCTATGGCTTCCTGGGCTAGAGTGAGACCCTACCTTTAAAAAAACAAGAACAAAAAAAAGCCTATGGCTTAGGAGGTCATAAGCCCTAAGGGGGAAACTACTGAATCTAGCTAAATGGATATAACATGCCACCAAACTGCCCTCTAAACACTTACGTTTATACACATATATTACTGCTACTCTCACTCTTGGTTAAAGATGCTTCTCTTTTCAGATGGTGATGTCCACTGGGGGTGATTCAAAATTCACCATAGTGTTGAGAAGTGACAGTGGAGTGTTCAAAACTAAGTGAGACATCTCTATCACACCTTCCAAGGTTCAGGGATCACTGAAGAAGAGAAGGCAGAAAGAATGTAAGAGCCAAAGGAAAGAGAAGAGTTCTTACAATGCTGTCTTCCAGACACAAAATGGCCTTGATATTCATGACCTCATGGTGGCTGACACTATCTACATAAGGCCTGTATAACAGGAGGAAAAAAAAACTGATGGCATCAAATAGAAGGGAGACTAGCTAGAAAGAAAGGATTCAGTGGAAGGGGATTTTGGAGGGGGAAATGGGGACCGATATGAGGAAATTTGGATCAAGGAATATTGTCTACATTTATGGAAGTTGTCCATAAAAGTTAAAAAATAGGATCCTTCTTTTTGCTATTTATAAGAAATGTCATGATCAAAAACACACACACACTACTTTAAGGTAAAAGGGAAGAAAATGGTATTTCAAGCAAATGAAACCTGAAGAAAAGCAAGAGCTGCTATTCTAATATCTGACAAAATAGACTTCAAACCAAAACTAATCAGAACAGATAAACAGGGCTGGAGAGATGGCTCAGCAGTTAAACGTGCTTGCTTGCAAAGCCTCATGGTTCAGATTTGATTCTCCAGTATCCATATAAACCAGATGCACAATCTCAGACATACATCTGGAGTTCATTTGCAGTGGCAAGAGGCTCTTGTGTACCAATTTCTGGCCCCTCCTCCCACTTGTAAAAAATAATATTTTTAAATAAAAAAAACAGATAAAAAAGTGACTTCGAGTTGACTAAAGAAATAACTTACCAAGAAGATATTAAAATTCTAAATACATACTCACCAGACACAGGGGCACCCAAGTTCATAAAACAAATGCTACTAGACATAAAGTCATAGATTAACACCAACACAGCAGTAGTAGATAAATCCAATACCCCATTCTCATCAATAGATACATCACCCAGATTTTAAAAATGGAGAAACATTGTTAAATTACATCAAAGAACAAATAGATTTAACAGATATCTTTAGAACATTCCCCCAACCACTAAAGAATACCTATTTTTCACAGCAGTCCATGTAACTTACTCTAAGATAAATCATATATTAGGATACAAAGCAAATATCAAAAATTTATGAAAATTGAGATACTCTCCTGTATCCACCTTTATCATAATGGAATAAAACAAGAAACTGAGAAAAGAAACTACATACTGCTGAATAATGAGTGGGTCACTGAAGGAGTCAAGAAGGAAACCAAGGGCTGGAGAGATTGCTCAACATAAGGCACTTGCCCTTATGGCTAATGACCTGTGCTTGATAGCCCAGCACCCATGTAAAGTCAGATACACAAAGTGTTGCATGTGTCTGAAGTTTGTTTGCAGCAGTAAGAAGCCTTTGTGTGTGTACTCTTTCTCACCAATCCACAAAATAATTGATGACAAGAAATAATTAAGATCAGGGCAAACATTCTTCACTGAAATAGAGAAAAAATTCTCTTAAAATTTATTTAGAAGCACAAACAACCTCAGATAACCAAAGCAATCCCAAACCATAACAAAATAAGACTGTAGCCATGCATAGTGGCACACACCTTTAATCCCAGCACTTGGGAGGCAGAGGCAGGAGGATCACCATGTGTTCAAGGCCACCCTGAGACTATGCAGTGAATTTCAGGTCAGCCTGGGCTAGAGTGAGACCCTACCATGAGAAACCAATATATATATAAAACCAATATGTGTGTGTGTGTGTGTGTGTGTGTGTGTGTGTGTGTGTGTGTATATATATATATATATATAGACATATATATATGTATATGTATACATATATAATAAGAATAAATAAATAAATAAGACTGTAGGTATTAGCTGGGCATGGTGGTAAACACCTTTAATCCCAGCACTCAGGAGGCAGAGGTAGGAGGATCACCATGAGTTTGAGGACACTCTGAGACTATATAGTGAATTCCAGGTCAGCCTGAGCTAAGTGAGACCCTACCTCGAAGAACCAAAAAAAACCAAAAACCAAAAACCAAAAAAAAAAAAAAAAAAAAAACCCAACAACAAAAAAAGACTGTAGGTATCAACATACCTGATTTCAAAGTATATTTCAGAGCCACAGTAACAAAAAAAAATCATGTTCCTTAGCCTGGGGCTATTGTGAGACCCTACCTCAAAAAAAAAAAAATCATAGTATTAACCCAAAAACATGAAAGTCAGAAACAATGTGACACAAGTGTGCAAGGTTGTATATACACACTAGGTGGCACACATGTCTGGAATTTGATTACAGTGGCTGGAGGCCTTGGCATGCCAATTCTCTTCCCCCCCCCCCCACTCCCACTCTCTCTTTCATAAAAAAAAAGGCCAGGTATTGGGCTTGTATCAAAAAAAAAATGCATCAACTCCAAAATAAATAAAAGACCTTAACATAAGACCAAAATTCTCAAACTGCTAGAGGAAAAAGTAGAGAAAGCATTTTAAGATACATGTTTGGGTAAGAACTTTCTGAATAAGGTCTCTAGTTGCTCAGGAAATAAGGCCAATGATCAGCAAATAAGATACCATTAAATTAAAAAGCTTTTCTGCAGCAAAGGAAACTGTTAAATGAACAAAATGGCAGCCTATAAATGGGAAAACAGTATTTCCCAGCTATGCATCTGACAGAGAACTAATATCTAGTATACACAAAGAACTAAAAAAAATGAAACAATAAGAAACCATATGATACTTGGGGCAGATAAAATGGTATTCTGGTTAAAGGAACTTGTTTACAAAGTCTCTTAGCCCAGGTTTGTTTCCCCAGTATCCATGTACAGCCATATAAAGTGGCAGACGCATGCATCTGGATTTTGTTTACTGTGGCAAGAGGCCTTGACATGCCCATTCCTATTCATTCATATTCTCTCTCTCTTTCCCTAAAGTAAATAAATAAATAACTCAAGCAAATAAGCTATAGAATTAAACAGAGTTCTCTGAGTAAGAAATACAAATGGCCTATAAATATTTTAAGAGTTCAAAATCCTTAGTCATCAGGAAAATTCAAATTAAAATTATCTTGAGATTCATCTCACTCCAGGCATAATAGCTATTATGAAGAAACCAAACACTTGACAGTGTGTGGAGAAATAGGAACCATTATCCATTGTTGATGGGAATACAAACTGGGGCAGCCATCATGGAAACAAGTGTGAAGAGCTAAAAATACAAATGTCCTATGACAAGCTATACCACTCCCGGGCATATTATATAAGGACTCTGTAGAAATACTTGCTCACTAATGGCTATGGCTGCTCTATTAACAACAGCTAGGAAATGGAATCAAGCCCAGATGCCAACAAAATGATGAATGGATAATGAAGATGTGATACATATACACAATGGAGTTTTATTCAGTGCTAAAGAAAAATTAAATTATGAAATTCCCAAGTAGATGGATGGATCTAGAAAACATACTAAGGGAAATAACCCAGGCTCAGAAAAACAAATGTCACATATTCTCTCTCATATGTGGATCTTAATTTCAAACTATCAGATTTGAATGTAATGAATCAGTAGATGACAGGAAGCTAGAAAGGGGTCATGATGGGGGATTAAAGAGGAAGGGCTTAATGGGAGGAGATAGAAGATAAGTAAGCAGAAGTAGATAATACTAGGGGTAAAGAAGTTTAAGTGGTGATAGTAGTTGAAGATCAAGGGGAAGAGGAGATGGGAGAGATGCTATGAAAAAGCAATATGGGAGTACAGTGGACTTCTGGGAAAGATGGCAGCATAGGAGCCATGCCAAACCAGCCTAGGGAGGGATTTTAAGCAAAACCCCAGCAAAATAAACTGCTCTTCTGAAAAGTGAAGGAGTATAGGTTATTCTTTAATTAATTAATTTATTTATTTTTATTAACAACTTCCATGATTATAAAAAAATATCCTATGGTAATACCCTCCCTCCCCCCACTTTCCCCTTTGAAACTCCATCATATAGTATAGGTTATTCTTAGACATAGCAGAAAAGCCGGAGACACCAAGATTCACCAGAAAGGAGGAAAACTGCCAGAGTCCCACTGAGGTGCTTGCAGCCCGCGATCCACACGCCTGACCAGTGCAGTCCCACCAGGCGGCGGCGGCAGCAGAGACCAAGCAACAGGTTTTTCAATTCCATCAGCCTTCTTGCAAAGTTAAGAAATTTAAAAGAAAGACAGCTGAGATCAACTAAAGAGCTACTTAAAGTTCAAGCAACTCCAGAAGTCTGAACTCTCCTGTCCCCACCATCAGAACCAGGAGCCTCCAGCATTCAGTCCCCAGTGGCAGTGCAGCCAGCAGAGTGGATCAGAGGTACAGCTGGTCAGCACAACATGGAGGGATCGAGGCGGGCACTCAGCACTGGTGAGATTGGAAGCCATCCAAAAGGTAGTGAGACCTTATTGGTGGCTGCTAACTTTGGGCCAAACCCTGAGAGTGACTACTCCTCACACTATTGAAGGAGTGCTAAAGTAGCCCCCTGACAGGTGGCTAACCAATGCCAGAGTGACTCATTATCAGGTTCTTCTTTTCAACCCCCCACAGAATCAATTTGCTGACAGGCCCTCAATCCCACAACGCTGCTACCTGATCTGGATCTGGACAGTCCCATACATGACTGCTCAGAGATCTTGAGCAGTTTACAAGGGACCGACAGATGTTCCCCTTAAGGGAGTAGAGCTGACCTGGTATACAGATGGTAGCAGCTTCCTTAAAGATGGTGTCCAGCACGCAGGAGCTTCAGTGACAACTGGAGAGAAAACTGTATGGTCAGAAGCCTTCCCTCCGGGTATGTCTGCCCAGAAAGCTGAATTGATAGCCCTAACTATAGGCCAAGGAAAGAGACTTAATATCTATACTGATAGCCATTATGCCTTTGCAATGGTACATGTTCATGGAGCAATTTATAAAGCGAGGAGACTATAGAAAGCAGAAGGAAAAAAAAAACATTAAAAATAAACAGGAACTCCTGCAAGCCATATGGCTACTTATGGAGCTATCAATCATGCATTGCCCTGGCATCAGAGAGAAGTTGAGCCTACCTCAAAGGGAAACAAGGCTGATAATGCTGCATGAGAGGCAGCCCTCCAGGTTGCTTCTACCCTGGTGGCAAAATTGCCTCCAGTGGTGATGCCAACCTTGCCAGAGACACCAAGTTACAGTGACACAGAACTATGGAGGCATACCTGCACAGCAGCCTAGAAGGAACAAGGATGGTATAAACCCCTGACAGAAGGATCATCCTCCCATCAGACTTTGATAGCTAAATCATTAGACAAATACACCAGAGTACTCTTCTAAGCCAACAGAAGATTGAGGACTTACTTAGATGGGCCCAACTTAAAAGTTTTTGACTTGAGGTAAAAGGCAACAGAAGCCATAGCCTGATGCCATGCCTGCAAAAGGCAGAGTTTCTAGGTCAGGAATCGGGAAAGATGAACCTGACCAGGAGTAAATTGGGAAATTGACATCACAGAGGTAAAACCTGGTTTGTATGGATACAAGTATTTACTGGTATTTATAGATACCTTTTCAGAATGGACTCAGGCTTTTCCAACCAAGAATGAGACTGCCACAACTGTGGCCAAAAAACTATTGGATGACATCATTCCAAGGTATGGTTTACCTGTTCTTTTGGGGTCCGACAACACACCAGGCTTCATCTCACAGATAACTCAGGCCATAATTAAAATTGTGGGGACAAATTGGAAACTCCATTGTATGTATCGTCCCCAGAATTCAGGACAGGTAGAAAGAATGAATTGGATCCTAAAGGAGACCCTAACTAAATTAACCCTTGAAACTGGTGGTCACTAGGTGTCTCTCCTTTTCTTTGCCCTTTTCTGAGTCCAAAACTCCCCCTATACCATGGGGCTGACTCCCTTTGAAATCATGTATGCAAGATCCCCATCCCTGTTGCCCAATATAAAAGCAGAAATGGTAACTGAATTTGATGATGAGAGATTTCTCTCCTCCTTATAAACTTTATTTCAGGTGCAAGAATGTCTGTGGACCCAACTGTGGGCCATCTATGAAAAGACACCAACCCCTACACCCCACGGGTTCATACCAGAAGACCTAGTACTAGACTAACCTCACTAGGGAAGATTGTTGGCTCTGCTTGAACCCCAGGCCCCCATACTATACTGGCTGGGCTACCACAGGAAATCTATCAACTCCTTCAGAAACCCCACCCTGATGCTCTTGGGGAAGGTCCCCGGTCCTTACCCTTCAAGCTGTAACTGGAATAGGGCTATGTGTGATAGGAACAGGAGGAAAATTAGATAGCTTCTCTCACCTTAAGTATCTCTGTAACCATACTATCACTGCAAATGCTGGTACATCCTACCTGTCAGAGACAGCCTAGCCATGGTCCGCAAGAGATTAGAAGAAAGGGCTAAAATTAGACAACAAAATCAAAACTGGTATGAATCTTTGTTCAATTGGTTCCCTTGGTTAACAACCCTAATTTCTTCCTTGGCAGGCCCCTTATCCTCTTGTTGCTGGCTCTCACTTATGGGCCCTGCATTATTAATGCCTTGGTCAAATTTATTAAGGATAGCTTAGCCACAGTACAATTAATGGTTCTAATGCAAGAATACCAACCTTTAGATACATGTCAAGGATTCAAGATGAGGCCATACTTAAGGGGGGAATGAAGGGACCAAACTGATGCCATGATAGGCTTCAGTATGGTGCCACCTTAACTAGGCCTAAGTTTCAGTTTCCTGGAGAGGCAGGCAAGACTTCTAGGAAAAGGTGGGCTGTTCAACAGTGATCCTGACATGTGGCTGGAGAAGATAGCCACCCAGGGGCTGAGTCAGTTCCTGGAGATATGTCCAAACATGCCTAGACATGTCTCCTTTGTACCTTTCAACTCAACCAATCAAAGATGTACAACTGTAACTGCTGCTTGCTTAACCAATCATTTTAAGAGATTACCTTACCCACTTGGAATTCCCCTAGTTGTGCTTAAAAGGGGCCTGTGTGCTCCTCTCAGGGTCGCCATTTTGTATGAATAGTTGACCCCTGCATGCTGGCTGATTCTGCACAATAAACGCTCTTTGTTTTTACATACTACTTGAGTCAGGGGTCTTTCTTCAGTTATCTTCGGATCCTTACATAGAACAACACAAAACCTTAGGGATTTGGGCTATATATGGATATCTGTTTCTTTTTTTTTAAATATTTATTTATTTATTTATTTGAGAGTGACAGACACAGAGAGAAGGACAGATAGAGGGAGAGAGAGAGAATGGGCGCGCCAGGGCTTCCAGCCTCTGCAAACGAACTCCAGACGCGTGCGCCCCCTTGTGCATCTGGATAACGTGGGACCTGGGGAACTGAGCCTCGAACCGGGGTCCTTAGGCTTCACAGGCAAGCGTTTAACCGCTAAGCCATCTCTCCAGCCCATCTGTTTCTTTTAATCCCTACAATTGCATATGTTGTGCTGGCTTTTATTGGTTGGGTATGTTACTTGGTTGAAATTTAGAATTTTCCAGTAAATTATTCCACCCAGTCCACTAGAATACTTCCTTAGCAAGCAAACTCAACACATAGGATTAATTCTGTAGCTTGGTTGGGGGCAAGAGCTACACCTGGCACCTTGAACTCATATCCTCAGGGTGTATAGAGGTGGATTCCATGTCTGGGAACACTGCAGATAAGTAGAAAACCAAAGCATCAAATCAATTCAGGATGCAAAAGTGGCTACAATATAATACAAATACTTTAAAGGCCAGAAGGGCTTGGAATGATGATGTATTCCAAACTCTGCAAGATAACAACTGTCAATCCAGATTACTTTATCCTGCAAAGCTATCTATCCAAACTGGAGAAATAAGGACATTCCATAACAAAAACTGGCTAAAGGAATTTATGACAACTAAATCAGCTCTACTGAAAATACTTGAAGGAATTCTTCATGCCAAAGAGAAAGCAAAACACACAGGAGGAAATAGGAAGAAATAAAACACACTCAAATAACAGTTAAAACAAATGAGTAAAGGGAAAACAGGAAATACTACAAAATAAGAAGAATGATGAGAATAAATGCATACCTTTCAATAATAACTCTTAAAATCAATGACCTCAATGCACCACCCAAAAGACACAGGCCTGCAGACTGGATTAAAAAGTAGGATCCTGCCAATTGTTGCCTCCAGAAAACTCATCTCTCAATAAAAGACAGATACAGCCTTAGGGTGAAAGGATGGAAAATGGTATTTCAAGCAAATGGGCCTAGGAAACAAGCAAGGGTTGCTATCCTAATATCTAACAGGATAGAGTTCAAACCAACATTAGTGTGGAAAGACAAAGAAAGTCATTTTATACTGACTAAAGGAACACTCCAGCAGGAGGACATTACAATCCTAAACATATATGCACCTAACATGGGGGCTCCCAGTTTCATTAAACAAACACTATTAGACTTAAAAGTCGCAGATAACATCAAACACAATTGTAGTGGGAAACTTCAATACCCCACTCACAATCAATTAACAGGTTATCCCAACAAAAAATAAACAGAGACATATGAATTAAGTGATGTCATGGAACAAATAGACCTAACAGGTATCTACAGAACATTCCATACAAATGCTGCAGAATATATATTTTTTGTCAGCAGCACATGGACCATTCTCTAAATAGACCATATATTTATGACACAAAGCAAATCTCCACAAATATAGGAAAATTGAAATAATCCTTTGTACTCTATCTGACCACAGTGGGATTAAACTGCAAATCAGCAATAAGACCAGCTACAGAGCATACAGAAATTCATGGAGACTAAACAGTACACTATTGAATGAACAGTAGGTCACTGAAGAAACCAAAAAGGAAATCAATAAATTCACAGAATCAAGTGATGATGATAATACAACATACCAAAATCTTTGGGACACAATGAAGACAGTCCTAACAGGGAAATTTATAGCTCTAAGTGCCTATATTAGGAAATTAGAGCCGGGCGTGGTGGCGCACGCCTTTAATCCCAGCACTCGGGAGGCAGAGGTAGGAGGATTGCCATGAGTTCAAGGCCACCCTGAGATGACAGAGTTAATTCCAGGTCAGCCTGGACCAGAGTGAGACCCTACCTCGGAAAAAAAAAAAAAAAAAGAAATTAGAGAGTTCACAAATGAACAACTTAATGTTCAACCTTAAGGCCTTGGAAAAAGAAGAACAAGGCAAATCAAAAATCATTAGATGAGAAGAAATCATAAAGGTTAGTACAGAAATTAATGAAATGAAACAAAAAAAATCTAAAGGATCAATGAAACAAAGAGTTGGTTCTTTGAAAGAATAAACAAGATTGATAAACCCTTAGCAAATGTGACCAAAAGAAAGAGAAGAGACAAAAAAAATAATAAAATTAGAGATGAAAAAGGCACTATTACAACAGATACCAAAGAAATATAGAAAATGATAAGGACATACTTTAAGAATATATATGCCTTTAAATTTGAAAATCTGAAAGAAATGGATGATATCCTTGATTTATATGACCTGCCAAAATTAAATCAAGATGAGATTAATCACTTAAATATACCTATAACAAGTATGGAGATACAAGCAGTTATAAAAAATCTCCCAACTTAAAAAAAAAAAAACAACTAAAATAAGTCCAGGCCCAGATGGATTCACTGGTGAATTTTACCAGACCTTCAGGGAAGAACTAACACCATTGCTTCTTAAATGTTTCCATAAAATAGGAAAAGAAGGAATCCTACTAAACTCCTTCTATGAAGTCAGCATCACCCTGATACCAAAACCAAGCAAAGACAGAACAAAAAAAGAAAATTACAGACCAATCTCTCTCATGAATATAGATATAAAAATTCTCAACAAAATATTGGCAAACAGAATATAAGAATATATCAAAAAGATTATTCACCCCGACCAAGTTGGCTTTATCCCAGTGATGCAGGGATGGTTCAACATATGCAAATCAATAAATTTACTACATCATATAAATGGTCTGAAGTACAAAAATCATATGATCATCTCAATAGATGCAGAAAAGTCATTTGACAAAATCCAACATGTTTTCATGGTAAGAGTATTACAGAAACTGGGAATAGAAGGAACATATCTCAACATAATAAAAGCTATTTATAACAAACCTACAGGCAACATAATACTAAATGGTAAAAAACTCGAATCTTTTCCACTAAAATCAGGAACAAGACAAGGGTGTCCACTGTCCCTACTTTTATTTAATATAGTACTGGAAGTCTTAGCCATAGCAATAAGGCAAGAGACACTCATAAAAGGGATAAAAATTGGAAAAGAAGAGATCAAATTATTACTATTTGCAGATGATATGATTCTATACATAAAAGACCCTAAAGACTCTACTAGCAAACTGTCAGAGCTGATAAACACTTTTAGCAATGTAGCAGGACACAAAATAAATACACAGAAATCAGTAGCTTTCCTATATACTAACAACATGTGGGGACTGAAATCAGGGAATCTCTCCCATTCACAATTGCCTCAAAAAAAATAATGTACCTTGGAATAAACTTAACTAAGGAAGCAAAGGAGCTCTACAATGAGAACTTTAAAACACTCAAGCAAGAAATTATAGAAGACACAAAGAAATGGAAAAACATCCCATGGTTGAGTAGAAGAATCAATATTGTAAAACTATCAATCTTACCAAAAGCAGTCTACACATTTAATGTAATCCCCATTAAAATTCCAATGATGCTGGGCATGGTGGTACACACCTTTAATCCCAGCACTTGGGAGGCAGAGGTAGGAGGTAGTGAATTCCAGGTCAGCCTGAGCTAGTGTGAGACCCTACCTCGAAAAAAAAAAAAAATCCTGCTGCTCAATTTATAATAGCTGGGAAATGGAACCAGCCTAGATGTCCCTCAACTGATAAGTGGATAATGAAGATGTGGCACATTTATACAATGGAGTTCTACTCAGCAGTAAAGAAAAATGAAGTTATGAAATTTGCAGAAAAATGGATAGACCTGGAAAGGATTATACTAAGTGAGGTAACCCAGGCCCAGAAAGCCAAGCGCCACATGTTCTCTCTCATATGTGGATCCTAGCTACAGATGATTGGGCTTCTGCGTGAGAATGAAAATACTTCGTAGCAGAGGCCAGTAAGTTAAAAAGGAGACATAAAGGGAAGAAAAAGGAAGGGAGGAGGGTACTTAATAGGTTGATATTGTATATATGTAAGTACAATGATTGAGATGGGGAGGTAATATGATGGAGAATGGAATTTCAAAGGGGAAAATGGGGGGAGGGAGGGTATTACCATGGGATATTGTTTACAATCATGGAATTTGTTAATAAAAATTTGGAAAAACGGGGAAAAAAAATCCAATGGCATTCTTCACAGGAATAGAAAAAACAATCCCAAACTTTGGAAGCACAGAAAACCTCAAATAACCAAAATGTTTTGAGGAACAAAAGTAAGGCTAGTGTTATCACCATACCCGATTTTAAGCTATATTACAAAGCCATAGTAACAAAAACAGCATGGTATTGGCACAAAGTCAGACATGTAGATCAGTGGAACAGAATAGAAGACCCAGATGTTAATCCAGGCAGTTACAGCCATCTGAATATTGACAAAAATGCCAAAAATTGGGCTAGAGAGATAGCTTAGCAGTAAAGTGCTTGCCTGTGAAGCCTAAGGACCCCAGTTAGAGGCTCAATTCCCCAGACCCACATTAGCCAGATGCAAAGGGGGCACACGCGTCTGGAATGTTTCCACTGGCTAGAGGCGCTGGAATGCCCAATGCCCAATGCCATTCTCTGTCTCTGTCTCTGTCTCTGTCTCTGTCTGTCTCTGTCTCTCTCTCTCTCTCTCTCTCTCTGTGTCCCTCTCAAATAAATAAATAAAATTTTTAAAAATTAAAAAAAAATTAAAATGCCAAAAATATTCATTGGAGAAAAGAAAGCCTCTTCAACAAGTGGTACTGGGAAAACTGGGTATCTATATGTAGGAAGATGAAACTAGATCCTTGTCTTTCTCCATTCACAAGAATCAAATCCAAGTGGATCAGCGACCTTAATATCCAACCTGAAACTCTGAAATTGCTAGAGGAAAAGGTAGGGGAAACCCTTTAACATACTGCAATAGGTAATGACTTTCCGACTATAACCCCAATTGCTCAGAAAATAAAACCACTAATCAACCACTGGGATCTCATGAAATTACAGAGCTTTTGTACAGCAAAGGACACTGTGAATAGAGCAAAGAGACAACCTACAGAATGGTAGAAAATCTTTGCTAGCTACTCATCTGACAGAGGAGTAATATCAAGGATATACAAAGACAATGATTGAGATGGGGAGGTAATATGAGGGAGAATGGAATTTCAAAGGGGAAAGTGTGGGGGGAGGGAATTTCCATGGGATTTTTTTTATAATCATGGAAAATGCTAATAAAAATTTTAAAAAAGAATATACAAAGAACTCAAAAAGCAGAACAATAAGAAATCAAACAACCCAATCAAAAATGGGCTATGGAACTAAATACAGAATTCTCACCAGAAGAAATACATATGGTATATAAACATCTAAGAAAGTGTTCTACCCTGATGCCCTCAAAATATTATAGGCCATTGCTGAGGCCCTTGGTTTCCCACCAGGAATAGATGGTAAAACCCTATTGCTGAAGATTCCATATACTTGGGCTGCAAGGCCACTGAGAAATACTGCTGGATCTGAGCTCATAACCTCCTCCATGTAGACCAGCTGACAGAAAGCTGGAAGAAGCCATTCTACATGTAGTTCAATGGGAGGAAGAGATACCACCAATGAAGATACTCAACAGTGGACACTGCAAGCCTTATAATTGGCCAGCCAGGCCAAATGAGCCAACGGGTGCAATAGTGGCATGTCTGTTATGGGGGAGACCAACTGCCCTCTAATTGGACTGGAGGCCTGCTCCATGGGAAGGGAATGCATCCCTGATACTGAAAACTTAAAACAGGGGTAGTCATGAGCCCTAGGGGTGTAACGTCTGCTGTTGTCTGGCCAAAAATACATACTATGATTATCAAACTGCCCAGTAAGCACTTCTCTTAATGTTCACAGCCTTATATTAATGCTACTCTTACTTTTGGTAGAGAATCTTCTCTTTTCAGACGGCAGTGACCTTGAGACCACTCAGAAGGTATATGGTGGTGGAAAGAAATGACCGCAGTGCTCAGTACTGCAATATCTGTATCACACCTTCCAAGGCTCAGGGTATAATGTGGAAGAGGTGATGGAAAGAATGTAAGAGCCAAAGGAAGGACAAGGACTCCATACAACATGCTCCTTCCAGACACAAAATGGCCTGGATATCCATGGCCTCACAGTGCCTGACACTACCTGCATAAGACCATCATAAGAGGAGGAAAAGATCAAGACATCAAAAGTAAAAGACTGATTGAGATGGGGAGGGGGTATGACGGAGAGTGGAGTTTCAATGGGGTAGGTGGGGGGAGGGTATTACCATGGGGGATTTTTTATAATCATGGAAGTTGTTAATAAAAAATTTTTTTAGAGTGTTCTACATCCCTAGCCATCAGGGAAAGGCAAATTAAAACTATCTTGAGATTCCATCTTGCTCCCATTAGCATGGCTACCATCAAGAAAACATATATACTCCTAGGCATATATCCTAATGACTCCTCTCAGTACCTTAGAGATACTTGCAAAACCATGTTTATTGCTGCTCTACTCACAATAGCTAGGAAATGGAACCAGCCTAGATGTCCATCTACAGATGAATAGATAATAAAGAAGTAGTACATCTACACAATGGAGTTCTATTCAGTGGTAAAGAAAAATCAAATTATAACTTTCAAATTTTCAAATTAAAACTTTCAGGGAAATGGATGGATCTGGAAAGGGTTATACTGAGGTAACCCAGGCCCAGAAAGCCAAACATCACATGTTCTCTCTTATATGTGGATCCTAGCTACAAATGTATAGACTTGTGTGTGATCTGGAACCAAAGATCAGTAGCAGAGCCCATAAGCTAGAAAAAGGCTATAAGGGAGGGAGGAGAAAGAAGGTCTTAATAGGATGGTATCATATATATGTAAGTAGAAGAACAGATATCAGGGAGGAGAAAGACCTAAGTGAGGTTGGGGAAGAAATTGTATAAAAGAAAGGTGTGGGTGGAAGGTCAATCAAAATTCAAGATATTCTGAAGAAGACATATGAAAATCTACTTTCTTAAATAATGGCACATCCAGAAGCCACAGATTGTTACCAGAAAATATTCAGTGCCTGGGATGGGATACCTTCCAGTGAGTTGTTAGCCAAGGAGGTACCTGTTGCCTCCAAAACGTTATAGGCTATTGCCAAGGCCCTTAGTTCCCGATGAGAAAGAGATGGTAAGACCCTACAGCTGAAGACTTCATATGCCTGAGCAGCAGTCACTGAGAAATCAAATTGGTGCTAAGCACAAAACCTTCCTGTAGCCCAGCCAACTGAAAGCTGGAAAAAGCTGTACTGTATGCAGTCTTATAGGAAACAGAAGTCATCAGCAGTGAAAACAGTGGACACTGGAAACCAAGTTTTGCCAGACAAGCCAAATGACTGAATGAGTGCAATAGTGGAATGTCTGCTCTGGGAAATCAACTGCTCTCTAATTGGACTGAAGGCCCTATCTATTGGGGGAAATACATGCCTGGTACTGAAAAACTAATCGAAGGCCTATGGCAGGGGAGGTCATGAGCCTTAGGGGTATAAAGCCTGTTCTTGTCTGGATAAAGGCATATATTACACTCACCAAATTGCCTTGAAAGCACTACTATTAATGTTCATACTCATAACTTAATGCTACTCTCACTTCTGTTTAGAGAAGCTTCTCTTTTCAGATGGTGATGACCACTGGGATGACCCAAAAGGCAATGTAGTGCTGAGAAGAAGGGATGGAGTAGTCTCCATAACTAAAACATCTCACACCCTCCAAGGCTCAATGTCCATTGCGGAAGAGGTGGTGGAAAGAATGTAAGAGCGAAAGGAAGGGTACCACTCCTTACATACAACTGTCTAGACAGAAATTGACCTCGATATCCCATACCTTGCAGTGCCTACCAATACCCACACAATACTCTCATTATAGGAGAAAAAGATGACATCAAATTAAAACGCAGACTAATGGAGAGAGGGAGGGGATATGACAGACAGCAGAATTATGAAGGAGAAAGTAGGGGAGAGAAGAGGAGGGAAACACCATGGTTTGTTGTCTATAAGTATAGAAGTTGTGTGTGTGTGTATATATAATTTTTAAAAATCCATATGGAAGCTTATTTCTGCTTGCTAAATAAAAACATAATTTAAAATAATTTAAAATAAAAAATATGATTTTAAACAATAATTGAAAGTTTGGCAGAATGCTCTGTTGGATAGACAATGATGTTTCTAGAAAATTTCAGTGCCAGGTGTGATATACTGCCTAGGTTGTTAATCAAGGTCCCCAAAACAATAAAGGCTACTGTCAATGTTCTTGATTGCACAATAGTATTAGATGGCACAATACTACTACTGAAGATACTACATGCTCTGATTTTTAGGACACTGAGAAATCAAGCTGGAACTTGAGTTGGAAGCCTCTGCCCTACCAGCTAGCTTGTCATAGTGTTGGGAATTGCTCTGCAGGCTGCTGGGGAACAAAATTCATCAGTGATCTATCCAGTGGTGGACCCTGTGAACCACACAACCAACCAGCCAGGCAAGATGTGCTCACTGGTGCAAAAGTGACATGACTGTTATGGGGGTCACCAACTATTCTCTAATTGGATGTGAGGCCTTCTCCACAAGAGGGAATTCATGTCTGATACTGAAAGCCTAGTCAAAAGCCAATGGCTGAGAAGGTCATGGACCCTAGGATCAGAAGCTACTATTGTTGTTTGACTAAACTAATACGTTGTGCCCATGAATTTTCTGTATAAATATTTGTGTTTATGCCCATAGATCACTCTTTGGTCAGAAATGTTTCTTTTTGTAGTTGGTGGTTACTACTGGGGAGACTGAAAACTTATCAAAATACTAACAATAAGTGGTTATGAGTGCTAAATGTGACATTTATCACACCGGATCAGGGAACATTGAGGAAGGCAGAGCAGAAAGAATGTAAGAGCTACAGGGTGAGGAGGGGTGCTTTGGTACACTGTCTTCCAAATATGGCATGGCCATTGCATTCAGGAGTTCACAATGGATGTGGTTACCTGCATAGGACTTGCACAATGTTGGGTCCATCAGCATTCCATCATGGGTGATGGAGAAAGGGGAAAAAAAAGATTAGTTGAAAAGAAGGGGTACAATAAAAGAGGGATGGGGAGGGAGACATGATTATGATCAAAATACTTTGTATATGTATGTATGAAAATTGTCCAAAAAGGTTAAAAGTTTTTACTTTATTTTATTTTATGGTGGAAAGACTGTAAAAACAAGAGGACAGGGGTATATGTTAGGACATTCTCTTCCAACTTTGTATCTGTAACTTCAGGGCCCACAGTGGCTGTTATTACCATCATAAGACTTCCACAATATTGAGCCCAGCAACACTGTGACATGGATGATGGAGGTAGGCAAAAAAAAGTCGTGAAATTCATAATGTTCCTGCTTCAGCCTTCCAAGTGCCAACAATGCCCAAGTTATGAGATCTTGATTTAGCTTCATAAACTATTAAGTATAATTTCTTGATGTTATATTATGTTATATCTAAAGTTTTGACCTTAGTTTACTCTTTCTCTGAGAAACATTTACACTGCTACTCTGGCTTTTTCTTTTTCTTCTTTATACCTTAACCTTTCTCTAGCCATTTGAAAGCTACTTTGAATAAATAAGAAATATTGATTTGTTTTAACTCACTCTAACAGTATGGTGTTTTAAAATGAGCAAATAGAGCACATCAGTATTTGATATCTAAATAATATATTTACTTTTATTCCTTTTATCTTATTTTATGACTTTTTAAACTTTTTCCCTGTTTAATAAGGTTATATCATATCTTTCATTTTCACTAAGATTTCCTTTCTTTTCCTAATGCTCAAAATCAAACATATTCCTCTATAAGAAAGTAAACTACCCATTTGTTCCTCCTACTGTATCTAGCCCCATGCTCACTAAAAATAGTTTAAAACATTAAGGAGTTATAATCTTCCTCACATTTTCCACTCCCATACAACTACTAGAATACAATGGCCTAGAACTAAAAATAGTAAATCATTATACTTCCCTCTACATTTGGTCTCTAGCTATAAAGTCTTTACTTAGTACATTTTGATAGTGTTGGAGATAGAACACAGATCTTTGTGGAAACTAGGTAAGTGTTCCATCACTGAACTATATCACTACTCCTTTTAGAACTTTTATCAGTATTCTATCTACCAATGACTACATATGTTGGTTATACAGATTAATCTTTTTCTCTTTTTTAACTGTTGCCTAGTTTTTTGTACTATGGTCTACATAAGTCCATGAATATGTTCCACCTTTGCAGATAAATGACATTTAGTTGGTTGGAGATTCTTACATGTGTATCTTTTAGCTCCTAGCATTCAAAATAAGAAGTCATATGCAAGTAAGATTTGTCTCTCTAGGTACGGCTAGTTATCTTTCAGGTTTTACCGACATGTCTACTTGAGGTGCTATTTCTGCTTAGTTATCCAGGTTAATAATTCAGGTTCAAGAAGTGATTACCTCTCCCCATATTCAATTGTTCTCTTATGAATCCTTGATTTACTCATAGGGTTAAGAGGATGCCTTAAACACTGACAATATTGTGAATGATAAAGATACTTTCTCCAAGAGCCATCCCTATACTAAGATTCTATTAGACATCAAAGAAAATTATTTGTTCTCTATCCCCCTAACCTTTAAAATCTAAACTCTATTGGGGACTGTGGAGATGCCTCAATAAATAAAGTGCTCATAGCCTAAGATGGAGTACATAAGTTTGATCCCTAGACCCCCCCCCCCGCATGAAAAGCCAGAAGCTATGGTAGGCGTCTGCAACCCCAGCTTGCTGATGCTGATGGTGAGGTGGGAGGCAAACACAGAAGTTCCCGTAAGTTTGCTGGGAGCAGAGCAAAGAACAGCAGAGCAAGAAACCTGGTCTCAAATGAGATGGACAGATAAGGACCTACCCAAAAGTTGTCCCCAGATTTCCACAGGCACACTGAGGCATGTATGTGTCTGTGCTCATACACACATGTGAATATACACGCATACTAAATGAACACAGACACACAGATGTTAAAGTGAAAAATAAGAATTAAACTTCAAAAAATCCCACTTTCTCTCCTAATCTTGAGACTGAAACTGAAATCAGCCTATGAGTTTTGTAGCTTCCCTAACACGATTTAGGGGTCAGAAATAAGCGAGAACATCAGTAGTCATTCCTCTGTATTATAGACTAAATGTTTGTGCCTACTCCAACTCTAACCTAACCCAAATTACATAGTGAAGCTTCACCTACCAATGTGACATTTGGAGAGAGGATCTTCATGGAAATAATTAAAATTAAATGCTGGTCTGGAGAGATTGCTTAGTGGTTAAGGCACTTGCCTGCAAAACCAAAGGAACAAGGTTTGATTCCCTAGTACCCATGTAAAGCCAGATGCACAAGGTGGTACATGCATCTGGAGTTTGTATGCGGTGGCTAGAAGCCCTGGTGTGCCCATTCTTTTTCTCCATCTTTCTCTCTCTAACAAATAAATAAAAGATAAAATTAAATGCCACTTGAGTGGGACCCTGATCCTACATGACTAGTGTCCGTTTAAGTCAAAACAACAGAAAGACCACTCCCCTGACCCCAAAACAAGACAGAAAGTGGTCCTGTCAGATCTTGCTCTGGGACTTAAGCCTCTAGAATTTTGAGAAAACATGTTTAACGTCATTACTTATTAGGGAAATGTCTAAATAAAACCACAACCAAGCACTGATTCGACTCATTAGGATTAATTGAATTGGTGATGATGTAGAGAAATTGAAAACCTTGTGAAATGCTGATGAAAATGTAAAATGGCACAATAGCCATGGAATGTAATATGGCAGTTTCTCAAAATATTAACATAGAATTGGCATAGGCTCTAGCAATTCTACTTCTAGGTATATACACTTAAAAAAACTGAAAGCACTTGTGATGGTTAATTTTGATGGTTAGATTTATATACCATGTTTGAAGCAGTATTATTCCATATAGCCCAAAGGCAGAAACAACCCAAACGGTCCATAATAGGATACCACTCAGCATTTTAAATGATGTTCTGATATGTGTTATGAAACCCATTAACCCTGAAAACTTTACATTAACTGAAATAGCCTAGACATAAGAGAACAAATGTTGAACCTATTTCTATGAAATGCCTAAAATAGGCAAATTTAAGACAGTAAATAGAATACTGGTTATCAAGAGATAAAGAGAGTGAAAAATGAGGAGTTATTTTTTAATGTGTATAGAGTTTTTTTAAAAAAATATTTTTTAATATTGATTTTTATTTATTAGAGACAGAGAAGGAAAGAAAGAATGAGAGAGAATGGGCACGCCAGGGCCTCTAGCCGCTGCAAATGAACTCCAGATGCATGCACCATCATGTGCATCTGGCTTATGTGGAGCCTGGAAAATCAAACCTGGGTCCTTAGGCTATGCAGGCATGCACCTTATCCATAAGCAATCTCTACAGCCCTAATATGCACAGAGTTTGTACATGGGATGATGAAGAAGTTCTAGAGGGCCGGGCATGGTGGTGCACACTTTTAA
This sequence comes from Jaculus jaculus, assembly GCF_020740685.1. Classification (NCBI taxonomy): domain Eukaryota; kingdom Metazoa; phylum Chordata; class Mammalia; order Rodentia; family Dipodidae; genus Jaculus; species Jaculus jaculus. Next base: position 54,916,398 of record NC_059125.1, on the reverse strand, counting down.
TCCCAGCACTTGGGAGGCAGAGGTAGAAGTATCTGAGAGAGTCTGAGGCCACATAGTGAATTCCAGGTCAGTCTGAGCTAGATTGAGACTATACCTCAAAAAAACAAAAACAAACCAACCAAAAAAAAAAAAAGGTTTTAGAGCTAGATCTAATTTATGAAAATTATCCCTAAATATTGTTGACTGGAGGAAAGATCATTTAAAAAATAAATGTTTTTACATTAAACTTATTTACATTGGTAGTAAATAGATGTAAAATTCAAATTTACCAAATAGACTTTGATTACTCCACACTACTTTAAAAAATATTGTCTCTTTATGTTAACTAAACATTTAATCCATTATAGTATGTAGAATAGTAAAGATGTACAAAACTTTTTCTTAAGACATGGGATAATATAACTGACCAACATATATTTTTTTTCTAGACAAAGAACATTATTTTTAATTAAATATTTTATTTATTTATATTTAAGAGCAAAAGAGAGAGAGCAGGAGAGAGAATGGGCGTATTGGGGCCTCTAGCCACTGCAAATGAACTCCAGTCAAATGTGCCACCTTGTGCATCTGGCTTACATGGGTACTTGGGAATCGTACCTGGGTCCTTAGGCTGTGGAGGCAAGCACCTTAACTGCTAAGTCATCTCCTCAGGTCTTTTACTAATTTATTTTATTTTATTTATATATATTTGAGAGAGGGGGGACATTATTCTTAAAAAGAGTGACCAAACAAAAAGAGCCTTCAGGACATCCTTCTCAAGCATGGCCAACTATTTCACCAGATTCTGCCTCAAAGGCACACAGAGATTGCTGTAGCTGTAGCTGAAGGGGGCCAGGCCACATCTCATTCTGGTAGCAAAACTTCCATGGGGTCATAGAGGTTTCCACCAAAGTAACAAAAAGCCTGTGAGGCAAGGCAACATGGAGGAGGGTAACATGCTCTGCATGGACTTCTTGAGCAGGCTATTCAGGAAGCTGTGAAGGAGATATGTAAGTTGTAAGGGAGAGTTCACTGGAGATACCAGAAAGATTAGGTGTCCACTGAGGAAAACTTCAATGAAGCTGGCCCAAGAAACAGGCCAGGTTGCTGCTGCACAGGCTGAGTGGACTGTTCGCAGAAGGATGGTGTATGAAAAGAAAGTTGGTATGCTTATTATTCCACATACATGGAAAGATGATGCAAAGAATACCACAGAAAGTAGTAGAAGAAAGCTTAATGAAAATAAAACTTTGACTTAAAAAAAAAAGTAAGATTGGATCCATATGGAAAGAATATACTCTCCAGTTGCGGAATTTGTAAAAGTTCTGTACACCAACCCAATTCTCATTACTGCCAGGGCTGTGCCTACTAAATAAAAGGCATCTGTTAGAGCAAAACTGAAAAACCAAAAAGGCATCTGTGTGATGTGTCACAAAAAGACTTTAGATACCAAAAACTACAAACAGACTTCTGTGTAGATGCACTGATGAAGTTTCTGGCTTTCTTTGATTTCATTTTCTGCTTTGAGTTTTCAAGGCACAGTATAGATGTTCATCTTACAGAGTAACCCGTCTCAAGACAAATGATTAACTTTAAACCAAGGGAAGTTGATTGGTATTCTGTTCTTTTGTTCTCAAGAAGTTCTGTATAGCAATGCTCTAACTAGTCTTGCCTTATATGGTTACTTTCCTTGTGATCAGTTTTAAAAATTTTCTTGTTATTTTTATTTATTTATTTGAGAGCAACAGAGAGAGAAAGGGGGGGGGGGGGGAGAGAGAGAGAGAGAGAGAGAGAGAGAGAGAGAGAGAGAGAGGGAGGGAGGGAGGGAGGGAGAGAGAATGGCTTCCAGCCACTGCAAACAAACTCCAGACGCATGCGCCCCCTTGTGCATCTGGCTAACGTGGGTCCTGGGGAATGGAGCCTTGAACCAGGGTCCTCAGGCTTCACAGGCAAGTGCTTAACTGCTAAGCCATCTCTCCAGCCATTATGAGCATTTTATTGCACTCGAACAAGTGACAAAAAAATGGAAATAATATTCCTGATTTCTGTGTTCACTTTTTGATTTTTATTTATTTATTTATTTGACAGAGACAAAGAGGGAAAGAGAAATAGAGAGAGAACGGGTGCACCAGGGCCTCCAGCCACTGCAAACTAACTCCAGATGCATGCACCCCTTGTGCATCTGACTTACATGGGTCCTGGAAAATCGAACCTGGGTCCTTTGGCTTTGCAGGCAAACACCTTAACTGCTAAGCCATCCCTCCAGCCTCTGTGCATACTTTTTATTTAACATCTGCCTACTTGAGCTTTTTATTTATTTATGTTTGTTGTTCAAGGTAGGGTTTCACTCTAGCCCAGGCTGGCCTGGAATTTACTCTGTAGTCTAAGGGTGGCCTTAAACTACAGTGATCCTCCTACCTCTGCCTCCCAAGTGCTGAGATTAAAGGTGTACAACACGGGCTGGAGAGATGGCTTAGCGGTTAAGCGCTTGCCTGTGAAGCCTAAGGACCCCGGTTCGAGGCTCACTTCCCCAGGACCCACGTTAGCCAGATGCACAAGGGGGCGCACGCGTCTGGAGTTCGTTTGCAGAAGCTGGAAGCCCTGGCATGCCCATTCTCTCTCTCTCCCTCTATCTGTCTTTCTCTCTGTGTCTGTCGCTCTCAAATAAATAAATAAATAAATATTTTTTAAAAAAAGGTGTACAACACTATGTTCGACTTTGCCTACTTGACTTAAGATATTGCAAAAGTGAAGAGGTGTTTTTTGTTGTTTTTGCTCTGAACTTAACATCAAGACTTAAGGATTCTTCTCCCTCATCGTGTACTGATATCATAGTCTGTTTAAATGTTTGAAACTACTATTGCTAAATTGTTCCTTAGGTTTTTGGTTTGTTCTGATGGTACTGGGGATTAAACCCAGGGTTTTGCATATGCTAGGCCAATGTTCTACTGGTGAGCTAAGTCACTAGCCCCTTTGTAACTAATTCAGACCCAAATCGAAGACAAGTTGCGGTTTTGATTTTTTAAAATTTGTTCCTTAAGCCAAAATGTCAGTTTCACTCATGTATGAATAAGAATACCATAAACACTCATTTGTTTAAATGAACACACTGGATTTCAGAAAAACATGCACATGTTATCTTGAATTCAGATTATCATGAAATCCAGAACAGTACTTAATCCTCACAATGTTTACCCGTTTTCCTATGTAATAAAAATGAACGTACCCTTTTGGGGAAAGCCTTTTGAAGTAGGAAACAAACATTTTTTTTTCTTTTTTTTTTCGAGGTAGGGTCTCACTCTGGCTCAGACTGACCTGGAATTCACTATGTAGTCTCAGGGTGGCCTCGAACTCTCGGAGATCCTCCTACCTCTGCCTCCCGAGTGCTGGGATTAAAGGCGTGCACCACCACGCCCGGCCCAAGGAAACAAACATTATTTAACCTCTCTACCACCAAAGAAATAAATAGAGCAAAGCAAACTCCCTAGTGTCCTTGTGCTCTCTGTTAGAAGACACTTTGCATTTTCATATTAAGGCTTTTCTTATACTACCTTCATAGGTTTGTCCCTTCTGCTTCTAAAACCAGCAGCCTACTTGGAAGCCAAAAAAGTACTCCCCATTTCCAAGTGTACTGTCTATAAATACATAACACTATGTAATATGTAAACTACTATAGATAATATGATAGATACTGCACTTTAACTTACTTAAATTACTGCAAAGAATATTTAAAGTTTTAAAGTATAATGCAAAATATAAATAATGCCAGGCTGGAGAGATGGCTTAGCAGTTAAGGCGCTTGCCTGCAAAGCCAAAGGATCCTGGTTCAACTCTCCAGGACCCACATAAGTCAGATGCACAAGGGGGTGCATGTATTTGGAGTTTGTCTGCCGTGGCTGGAGGCCCTGGCATGCCCATTCTCTCTCTCCTCACTCTCTCTGCTTCTTTGTCACTCTCAAATAAATAAATAAAATATTTTAAAAATATATAAATAATAATGTCTCTAAGAGCCAAAAAGTAACTTCCTATGCTTTAATTACTTTGGGATTGTTAATCAAAAAGAGCTCATAATATGGCCCAATAAGTCAAGTTTCATTAAAAATTGTGTCAAAATCCACAAAAATTAACTTTGATCAAAGTACTTTTTTTTTGGTTTTCAAGATTGGGTCCCACTTTAGCCCAGGCTGACCTAGAATTCACTACGAAGTCTCAGGGTGGCCTCAAACTCAAGGCAATCCTCCTACCTCTGCCTCCCGAATGCTGGGATTAAAGGGGTGTGCCACCACGCCCAGCTCAAAGTAAATTTCATGGGGCCTGGACTTGCACAAATCACCTTCCACACTTTCACCTTGCATATCTTCCTCCCATGAGTGTGTCCAGTGGCCAGATTTGGGTTCTCTTGCACAGATATTTGTTAGCATTATTCCTCTTCAGAACAGAATATAAATAATAATAATCATTTGATTGTAAATTGAGTAAAAGTAGTCACTAGATGAGAAAGTCCCCAGGTAGTACTTTTTAAAAGGAAGGCATAAGAACAAGCTATAAAATAAAGTATCAAAATTAAAGCCAAATACAACTTTAATCAAAATAAGTATAAAGGTGATGAAAACGTGTAGAATATGTGACTCAAAATGACAGAATTAAAGCCAGGCATGGTGGCACACTTCTTTAATCCCAGCACTCGGGAGGCAGGGGCAGGAGGAGCACCATGAGTTCAAGGCCACTCTGAGATAGTGAATTCCAGGTTAGCCTGAGCTAGAGTGATACCCTACCTCAAGAAACAAATAAAAAAGATTGGTTTATATATGTGTACAGAAGTTTATCTAAGTGTGGAAGGCTATAAGCTCTAGTATTTTTCTGGGAGAGAGACAACCTTTTTTATTCTTGACCCAATCTTTTCTTGTCTTTTAGTTAACAGTTCTCTTTCTTAGGGTGATATAAGCTGTGCCCTAGAAATACACATTTATACACATATATGCTGATTTGGGGAATTTTAAATAGAAGATGTATTTATTGTGATGTACTGTGACTCCTTTTTTATGTTTCCCATATTTGTTTCATCATCATTTTCTTATTTTTCCTTTGACCTATTTGAGAGTATAATATAATATTGTACATGTACTTCATAAGAATAAGCATACAGCTGGGCGTGGTGATGCATGCCTTTAATCCCTTCACTTGGGAGACAGTGGTAGGAGGAGGATTGCCGTGAGTTCAAGGCCACCCTGAGACTATATAGTGAATTCCAGGCCAGCCTGGACTAGAGTGAGACCCTACCTTAAAAAAAAAAAAAAAGAGTCGGCACAGCACAACAGACAGGGACTGATGTGCGCATTCAGCATAGGTGAGACTGGAAGCCAGCCCAAAAGGTCACAGGGCTACTTACACAAAGGCAAGTACATACGGCCTGCACTAGAAGTGCTGATCTCTCTTTCCATGACAGAGCAGGTCATGTGTTAGAATGGATTGATGTATTCTTGGTTGGTTTTAGTATTCCCAAATAAGCTGTGTTTTGGTGATGACTACTGTTGCCTTTGACATTCCCTGATTTATAGGGCCTTTGTCTTTTTCTTGTCATTATTGGGGGAAGGGTCTCACATGACTCCAGGCTGAGCTGGAACTCATTTTAGAACAGAAATCTCAACCTCCCAGTTGACAGGATCAAGGGAGTGGGGCAACACACACCCTTAGGGACTCTGGTTTTATTAGATTACCTGTTTGTCCTAATCCCCACTACAGCATAAATACTCTGTGCTATTTTTCATTGAGTATATATATTGCTCAGTTGAATTTTAGAATTTGCCAGCAATTTGCTTCACCCAGCCTACTAGAATGCTTACATAGCAGGTAACTCACCACCTAGGGTCACTTCTGCTGTTACTCTGGGAGAAATATAAGAGCCACACCTGGCACCTTACACCCCCACCCTGAAGATATATAACATTGAATTTACTTGTTTAAGAACACTGCAGATAATTAGAAAACTCAAGCATCAAGATGTAAAAATCTCCACATTTAATAGAAGAAACATGAAAAATTGAAACAATGTAATTCCACAAAAAAAAAAATCTATAAATCCAGGGCTGAAGAGATGGCTTAGCAGTTAAGGCATTTGCCTGTGAAGCCAAAAGACCCAGGTTCAATTCCCCAGGACCCACATAAGGCAGATGCATAAGGGGCACATGTGTCTGGAGTTTATTTGCAGTGGTGAGAGGCCCTGCCATGCCCATTCTCTCTATATCTGTCTCTCTTCTCTCTATCATTCTCTGCTTGCAAATAAATAAATAAAATTTGTAAAAATTTGTAAATAAATAAAAAAGAAAAGAGCCGGGAATGGTGGTGAATGCCTTTAATCCCAGCACTCAGGAGGCAGAGGTAGGAGGATCGCCGTAGTGAATTCCAGGTCAGCCTGGACTAGTGTGAGACCTACCTCGAAAAACCAAAAAAAAAAAAAAAAAAGAAAGAAAGAAAGAAAGAAAGAAAAGAAAAAAGAATAAGCATACAGTCTTCCCTAAGAATAGTTAGGAAATTTTAGAAAACTAACATGTATGGGGCTGGGAAGGTGGCTCAGTGGTTAAGCATGCTTGCCTGCAAAGGTTACTGACCTGGATTCAATTCCCAACCCACACATGTAAAACAGAAACAAAAAAATGGAACAAGAATCTGGTGTTCATTTGTAGTGGCAAGAGGCCCTGGTACCCTGCTGCCCTCCAGGAATAAATAAATAATAAAGGCATTTTTATAATACTTCTAACTTGCAATCTATATTCCAGTTTCATTTGTTGTATTGAGAATTTCTTTTCAGTCACAGGATCCAGTCAAGAACTACATATTGATTGTCATGAGTCACCTCTACATCTGCCTTTTTCTAACTTTTGTAATATTGATACATTTGGAAAATAAAGGAGAACTAAAGAATAGAACATCCTTCAATCAGAATTTTTCTGTTGTTGCCTTGAGTTAAATTTGGGTTGTGCAGTGTGGATAGGAAGTTAAGTGATGTTTCCCTAGGTGTCATATCAAGATACACAGAATATCCCTTATTGGTGATGTTAGTTTTGATCACATGAATGAGATATTGTCTACTTCTTCACTATATAGTTACTGTTTTATTTTTGTAGTTAGTTATTTGTGAGGATGAACTTTGAAACCATATTGATAATTCTATTCCTTACCACACCTGCCTTCATAGAGATGGAACATCTTTTTCTGATTCTTCTCTGAATGATTTTTTTGTTATTGTTTTTTAGGTAGGGTCTTAACTCTAATCCAGGCTGACCGGGAGGTCACTGTATAGTCTCAGGCTGGCCTCAAACTCACAGTGATCCTACCTTGGCTTCCCAACTGCTGGGATTAAGGGTGTGCAAGAAATATTGGTAAAATTATTTCTTAAAAAACTTCATTCTTGGGCTGGAGAGATGGCTTAGCGGTTAAGTGCTTGCCTGTGAAGCCTAAGGACCCCGGTTCGAGGCTCGGTTCCCCAGGTCCCACGTTAGCCAGATGCACAAGGGGGCGCACGCGTCTGGAGTTTGTTTGCAGAGGCTGGAAGCCCTGGCGTGCCCATTCTCTCTCTCTCCCTCTAACTGTCTTTCTCTCTGTGTCTGTCACTCTCAAGTAAATAAAAAAATAACAAAAAATATTTTTAAAAAATAAAACTTCATTCTTTCTATATTTACTATATTAGCCTTCTTTAAGAAAGATGCTTGGGCTGGAGAGATGGCTTAGCGGTTAAGCGCTTGCCTGTGAAGCCTAAGGACCCCGGTTTCGAGGCTCGGTTCCCCAGGTCCCACGTTAGCCAGATGCACAAGGGGGCGCACGCGTCTGGAGTTCGTTTGCAGAGGCTGGAAGCCCTGGCGCACCCATTCTCTCTCTCTCCCTCTATCTGTCTTTCTGTGTCTGTCGCTCTCAAATAAATAAGTAAAATAAAATAAAATAAATTTTAAAAAAAGAAAGATGCTTCTTTTATCTGTCAGAAATCTAGAATAAACTTTTTTCTGAACCATTTGAGTATTCATTACAAATGTGATAACTCCTTTACACTAAGTACTTACATTTGTATTTCCTAGAAACAAGGATATTTTTATAACTATTGTAAAGTTAACAAAATATTAACATGATAATACTGTTTCCTAATATTTTCCACATCCCACTCATTGTTGTAGTAATACCTATTGTAGGAAAACCTATCTGGTCTGGGCCAATCTAGGATAATAAATTTAGTTTTCATATCTCTAGCTTGCTTTCTTTAATATGGAACTATCCTTAACCAATCTTTCGAATACAGTGAGATCATGAAACATAGAGGCCAGTTATTTCTATAAAATCTTCCTTAATTTGTGCTTTTCTAGTGTTTCTTCATCATTATACAGAGCATGTACATTTTGGGCAAGAATATGACACAAACTGCCCTTCCCAGTGCATTGTAATATGGTATATTAATTTTGATCATTTGTTTTAGTTTGTACCTAACTAAATTTCTCTACTGAAAAGTTTGTATTTTTCATATTAGTAAGCATTTTACACATTAATTTATTTTTTAAATATTTTTGTTTATTTATGAGAGAGAATAGGCGTACCAGAACCTCTAGCTACTGCAAACAAACTCTACGCGCATGTACCACCTTGTGCATTTGGAACCAAACCAAGGTCCTTTGGCTTTGCAGGCAAACACCCCAACCATTAAGCCATTTCTCCCCAGCCTCACACTAGTTTTAGCATTCAGTATACTTCATGGCTGAATTGTTATTCTGGTGGTGGTCGAGTGGTGATTTTCCAATTTCACCATTCTTCCTATGTTTATTAGGTGATGTTCCACTGTAAGGAAAAGCTCTTTTTCTCACTCATTTACACTAGTGCAAACTTGTGGATTCCTATAGTATTGGGTTGTTACTATTATATTTTTTCATGTCAAAATGTCCCAGATATGGCCAATGGGAGGCCTTTCAAGCTGGGTCTTGGAACTTTATGACATGTTGTTATAAAAGCAGTTCCTGGGCTGGAGAGATGGCTTAGTGGTTAAGCACTTGCCTGTGAAACCTAAGGACCCTGGTTCGAGGCTTGGTTCCCCAGGTCCCACATTAGCCAGATGCACAAGGGGGTACATGCAACTGGAGTTCGTTTGCAGAGGCTGGCCCATTCTCTCTCTCTCTCCCTCTATCTGTCTTTCTCTCTATGTCTGTCGCTCTCAAATAAATAAATAAATAATTTAAAAAAAAATAAGAGCAGTTCCTATCTAAATCATAGTACATGCAGCCCAGATCTCAGAGTTGTTTGTAGTTTGTTACATCATGGATATTTGAAATCAAAATGACTAAAACTGCTGTAGATACTTTTATATATATAATATGAAATGCAGTATACTTGGATGTTAATAATCAGGGAAATTTGTTGGAGAAATAGATCTATTATACATAAACTTTGAAAAATATGCTATTAACTAATCATGAAGTTTCCTGGACTCTGGTAACTTTTCGTGGGTTGCCATTTGGAGGAATAAATTATTTGTCTCAAATACACCTTTCTGAAGAACATTTATTCTAGAAATCAGTGATTTTTAATACCTTGGCTATTTTTCTCTTCCCTGTTTTTTTGCAATATTTCCTAGAGCTTTGTTAACAAGCCTGAGAAAGTTGCAAATTGATTTGCAGGCTGAAGTCATGTATGATGCTGTTTACTCACTTTATTCATTTATATGTAAATAATTTTAATAACTTACTTTGTATTGATTTTGAGAACAATAAATATCTTGTTGCAATAAACTATTTTAATACAAGAGCAGTTCCTTACTTTCCAGCACAGGAGGTTTCAAGTTTATCATGGTTTTTGTTTTACTTTTTTCCTGTAACCTCAGCCCCAGAGTCAGTTATTTCTCCAACTATCTTTTTTGAGTCCTTTAGTGGAGAGTGGACCATTGCTTTCTGGGTTGTCATTAAAATTTTAAGATTGGGGGGGGGAGAAAGGAAACAGGCCATTTTTTCTATAGGTCACAGAGTTGGAAAGTGAGAGCTACACAAACCTGTTGGAATCCAGATGATGGAGGAGTCGCAGATGCCAAATATGGAGCTGTAGGATTTGGTGTTTGCCCTTGTTTTGGTCCAGTCTTCCTTGCTATCCTCTAGTAGTCCTTATTGTTGGAATGGGAATGTTTGCCCTGTGCCATTTTATGTTGGAAGTATGTAACTTATTTATTGAGTTCACAGGGATTCACAGTTTAGAGACTGACTTGAGTCTGAGGACAGACTTGGGCTTTTGAACAATTTTAGAACTGTTAGGACTGGCCTCTCATAGAGACAGACGAAATACATTTTGCATTAACAGATGAACTTAAGACTTTAGGGGTAACGAGTCTGAAAAATTATCATTTAAAGTGATGTGTCTGAATGCCAAATTGACATAGGGTATACTTGTGCTGGTTAATTTTGATGATTAGATTGAATGGATTGAAAAATAGCTAGGGTTTCAGTAAAGCACACTTTTGGGCATATCATGAGGACATTTCCAGACAGGATTAACTGAGGGGGTAATGATGACAGTAAGAGAAAGAAACTTGTTAAGCAGTTAGGGAAGAGCCCTTAAAATTAATAGATTTGTCTTTTGTCCTTTCCTTGGGAATGTTATGGTTAATATGAATGTTAGAGCTAAAATGGAAAAGTCAGGAACACTAGGAAAGAATAAGAGGGTTTGTAGTTCAGCATGAGATAGCCAAACTGACCAGATAAGAGGATGGACATGGATTTGGGGAAAAATAGCAAATCCAGTCTTGACTGACTCCATTTCCCTGACAGTAGTTTTGTGTTTTCTTGTCCTTGATTCTGTTCTGCTTCTCATTTGCAAAGGAACTTGGTAGCAAACCAGGTCATATCCAGATGCTAAACTGGTGCTTGGAGGAGTACAGGAAAATTGGGCCTAGTCTCTGAGACAGAAAGGCACATGATCAGTCCCTGACTGGATAGAAGACACGTGGACACCATGCAGTGATTGATGACTGGGCCAGCTATGCTACTCCATATCTTAGTCATTTTAAAGATTAACTTATTTCCCTAGCAAAAAAGTCTAAAAAAGCACTGGATCTAGATGTCCACTGGTAACACTCTCTTTGGGCACCCCCAACCCACCTATCCATTTCCTGGGAGTTCTAATCTTTCCTGCTTTTCTCCCTACTAAACTTGCTTACTTTTCCTCTATAAAAAAGTTCTCTTTCCTCAAATCTCACCCTACACTGTCTGTATTTCTCAGACAAAGAACCAACAGCAACTAGCTCAGAGTGGCTTTGGTGATAGCAGATTAACTGGGTGTCCTAGCCCTTAAACTAAACCCATTCAAGAGCTTAGATAACACTCCCTTGATCTAAAGGTGACCCAACCTCAGTAAGACCCCTGTTGGATGTATATGACACCAGCCCATGGGATGAAGTCCTACTAAATAACATACTCAGAAGCAAACATCCTGATCAGATGTACACATGAGTGAGATTGCAATGGTGGCACACAGCTTTCTGGTTGGCTAAGAGATCCACTCAGTGGAAAGGAACCCATATCTGGAACTGGGAACCAAATCAGAATCCTATGGAGACAAAGATCATGCTCTCCAATGTCAAGCTCCCACTAGTCTTTGGCTAAAAGAGGGGCTACATCCATCAAATTCTCCCTAAATTTACAATGCTTATCCAATTTGATCTATGCTGACTTCACACTCTGATGCAGAATCTGTTCAAGTTTAACAGAAGGTAGCGAGATGTGAGGAGATAAACCGCCCCTCACACTTCAGCCAAGCTACAGCTGAAACCACAGAGGAATGGGGAGAAGAGCAAGAGTGCTGCTTCCATGGTGAACCTGACAACCAGCACCAAGGTGACGGAGACAGACCCTGAGCATACTCAACACCTACCAAAGCAGAGATCCAGAGGCTCTGAAGAGCTCATCACTGAAGTAGACTTAAACCTCACCCACCGCAGCTCAGGAAATTTTGTGGAAGAAGGGATGGGAAGACTGTAAGAGCCACAGGTTGGGACATCATGCCAAGAGCCGTTGCCTCCCTTCAATAACTGGCTGATGTTCCCACAATGCATAACCCACAACCCCATAGGGAATACCAGCAACCCCAACTAGGAGAGCTGCAAGTGAAATGAAGGCAGGAACAAGGGAAAGGATGGTACCAACACATGATATATCCATACTAAGTATGTCTGTAATTAAAAAAAAGAAAAAAACAGTGGCGGTGATGGCTAGTAGAGCACCAGGCATTCCTTTCACTGCTTCCTGATCTGAGAATAGCAGAGAAAGCTGCCTTCTGCCACTATGGGCAGGAGCTGATTCTACCTCCATGTCTTCAGTGCCATGATGGACTACAACACCCCAAATCATAAACCAAAAATAAGTAAAAGAAATACCTCATTTGCAAAAGGTAAGCTATAGTGTTAGTAACTATATCTCCTAATCAAACGATAATGATCTACGGAACCAGATCAGAGGCTACAAATCTGAAAGAACAAAAGAAATAACAATGATATAAAAACATTATAAAAGAGATCCAGTAAACGAAAGGTGGAGAAAGGGCAAATCAAAATCTAAGAGGATATAAATAAATCATATGGAAACCTTCTTTTTTGGACAACGGAACACTCAGCAGCCATAGATTATTACTAGAAAATGTTCAGAGCCAGGGATGGGATACCTTCCAGTGAGTTGTTGGCCAGGGAGATCCCTGATTCCCCCAAAACATTATAGGCCACTGCCAAGGCCCTTGGTTTCCCACCAGGAACAGATGGTAAGGCCCTATTGCTGAAGACTCCACATACTTAGGCTGCAAGGCCATGGAGAAATCCTGCTGGGACTGAGCTGATAACCTCCTCCATGTAGACCAGCTGACAGAAAGCTGGAAGAAGCCATTCTACAAGCAGTTCAATGGGAGAAAGAGATACCACCAGTGAAAATACTCAACAGTGGACACTGCAAGCCTTATAAGTGGCCAGCCAGGCCAAATGAGCCAACGGGTGCAATCACGTCTGTCATGGTGGAAACCAACTGCCCTCCAATTGGATGGAGGCCCGCTCCAAGGGAGGGAATACACCCCTGATATTGAAAACTTAAATCAGGGGTGTAATATCTGCTAATGTCTGGATAAGTGTATATACTATGCTTATCAGACTGCCCAGTAAGCACTTCTCTTAATATTCATACCCTTATATTAACACTACTCTCACGTTGGGTAGAGAATCTTCTCTTTTCAGATGGCAGTGACCTTGGGATGACTCAGAAGGTATCATAGTGCTGGAAAGAAGTGACTGGAGTACTGAGTAACATCTCGATCACACCTTCTAAGGCTCAGGGTCTAATGCAGGAGAGGTAGCGGAAAGAATGTAAGAGCCAAAGGAAGGGTAGGACTCCTTACAACATGCTCCTCCAGACACAAAATGGCCTGGATATCCATGACCTCACAGTGTCTGACACTACCTACACAAGACCATCATAATAGGAGGAAAAGATGATGACATCAAAAGAGACTGATTGAGAGGAGGAGGAAATATGATGGAGAATGGAGTTTCAAAGGGGAAAGTGGGGGGAGGGAGGGCATTACCATGGGATATTGTCTATAATCATGGAAGTTGTTAATAAAAATATTTAAAAAAATCCTCTCCTTCCATAGATACTTCTGAATCAGTATATTGTCTCAGTATTCAGAAAATAAATTATATAAACACCAATACAGCTTTGTATTTTTTAAATCTTTTTTAAAAATTTATTTGCAAGCAGAGAGAGATAGAAGGGAAACAGACAAAATGGGCACACCATGGCCTCCAGCCACTGCAAATAAACTACAGACACTTGTGTCACTTTGTACACCTGATTGTATGTGTGTACTGGGGAATTCAAATTGGTCATTAGGTTTTACAGGCAGGTGCCTTAACCACTCAGCAATCCCCCCAGCAAACAGCTTCCTACTATAATTTAGCTTTCCATATACACCTACCTAGCCTCCAGATCACAGAGAATACTTTACCTAGTAACTATATTCCTCATTCTAAAATAATAAGCTTTGTCCTACATTTAGAAGTCCAAGTAAGAACAAGTCAATCTCTACACATGTCTGACCACCTCTAACATTGACAAGAAATGAAGGATAACTACTGAACTATAACAACACAACCATTAAACCTTTCCTCAGATACTAGCTCCCAAATCCACCTTCTAATCAGAAGAATCCTACAGTGCCAGTACTTATTTCTATCCCTTGAGCTTCAGTAATTTAATGCTAAATAACTTACTTTAAACAGAATTCACATAAGAAATTGTTGATTGTTTAAAAAGTTAAAAAGCACGGAGAAAGCTAGATGAAGTTGTATGTACCTGTAGTCTCAGCTACTCAGTGGTCTGAGAAGAGAGAATCACTTTAGTCCAGGAATTTGAGACTAGCCTGGACAACAACCACCTTAAAAAAAAAAAAAAAAAAAAAGGAAGCCAGGTGTGGTGGCACACGCCTTTAATCCCAGCATTCAGGATCACCTGGAGTTCAAGGCCAGCTATACAGTGTGTCCCAGGTTAGCATGGGATTAAAGTAAGACCCTGTGTCAAGAAAACAACAACAGAAAGATGGAACTGCAGAGATGGTTCAGTGGGTAAGTATACCCACTATACAAGTATGAGGGCCTAGGACCACCAGGTTTGAATCTCCAGAACCAGGTAAACAGATGGACGTGGTTGTACATCTGTAACCCCAGTTCTGTAGGACTGCAGAGACCATGGAATAACAGGAGCTCCTGAATAAATGGCAAGCTCTTAGATCAGTAAGAGACTATGGCTAAAAGGAGAACAGGCAGACAGCAATGAAGCAGGACACCTGATGTTTGCTTTGTCACAGTACAGATGAACACACTCCACTGTAGGCAAGAACATGGGGTGCTACAAGGGCACATACTTGTACCTACACCATGCACACACACAAAACAGAAAACAAGAAAAAGAAACAGAGGAAGAAAAAAAGGATGAAAGGACCAACAACAAAATAGAGCTGGGAGCTGGAATAATGGCTCTCAGTTAAGAGCACTTCCTATACAAGAATAAAGGTCTAAGGAGGCCTCAGAGGACTGTTCGAGTTTGATCCTCAGGACAAATAATAACAGCTGAACTTGACCATGAGTAAATGTAACTCCAGACCTGGAGAAAAGCAGAGACACGAGAGCCACTAGAGCTCATGAAAAAACAAAAACAAAAAAACAGCAAGCTCTAGAATCAGTAAGAAACTCCAGTTCAAATAAGAATGGACAGAAGAGTGAGACAACCTATGTTCTGTTCTAGCCACCACAGATGAGCACATGGGATGTCTCATGGGCACATATATGTGCATACGCCACACATACCATATCAAAACTACATGGAAAAATAAAAACAGAGCTAAAATATAGCTTGTGGTAGAACTTATTCAAGAGCATCTTGCTGTAGGCCCTGAGTTCCCATCTTAGAAACAACAATAAAATGATGCCACTACAATAACCAGTGTCTAAGGAAATTTGTAAATGTTTATGTGAATTTAAATTTTATAAGG
Organism: Jaculus jaculus; assembly: GCF_020740685.1. Classification (NCBI taxonomy): domain Eukaryota; kingdom Metazoa; phylum Chordata; class Mammalia; order Rodentia; family Dipodidae; genus Jaculus; species Jaculus jaculus. Next base: position 54,900,876 of record NC_059125.1, on the reverse strand, counting down.
TGGGTAAAATGGCATATGCCTTTGGTCTCATCTACTCAGAAGACTGAGGCAGGAGGATGGCTTGAGCTTAAGAGTTCATTCCAATCTAGGTAACATCAAAATCTCATTAAGAAACTGTAGCCATGTGGAGATAAATATGTAAAATCCTAGCACTCAAGAAGCAGAAGCAAGAGAAAAACAAGCTCAAGGCCAGTATGCACTACAGTTAGTTTGGGGCTAGCCTAGATTACATAATAGGTGCTTACCTAAAACAATAAAATCATAATTTGTATATATAAATGATGGGATACAAAACCTTGCACAGCCTCTTTGGGCAAGTTATTTAATGTACCTAAGCTTCAGATCTGCCAATTGAAAACTCATACTCCTTACCTCACATGCCTACTAACAATATTAAATAATCAAATTAAGTACTAGTATAAAAATTCAATTAAATGGTTTTTTTGTTTTTTTTTTTCTTTTCTTTCTTTTTTTTCCAAGGTAGGGTTTCACTCTAGCCCAGGCTGATCTGGAATTCACTATGTAGTCTCAGAGTGGCCTCGAACTCATGGCAATCCTCCTACCTCTGCCTCCCAAGTGCTGGGATTAAAGGCATGTGTCACCACGCCTGGCTTGTTGTTTGTTTTTGAGACAGGGTCTTATATAGCATAGGATGGCCTCAAACTCACTATATAGACAAGGATGACCTTGAACTTCAGATCTTCCTGCCTCCACCTCCCATCTGCTAAGAATATAAATGTGAACCACCATGTAGGGCTGGAGGTCAAATCCAGGGCTTTGTGCATGTTAGGCAAGCAATCTGCCAACTGAGCTACATACTCAAACTTGAACTAAATATGATTATGATAAACAAAGCATATAATACCATTCATTACCAACTATACTAAAACACTTCAACCACAAATTCCATATTAGTGCATTCTCAGAAACTTAACAGACATATTTGGAAAAGACTACATATAACTGAGAGGTAATTTCAATGGGTAAATTTACATGGAATATGAGAAACAGAAAATTACCATTAGAATAACACAGCTGGCCAGGTCCTGTCCTGGTTGGACTACATAGCAAGAAGTTTCAAGCCCAACTCGCCATATAGAGAGATCTTGTCTCATAAACCAAGGGGTGAAGAGATGGCTTAGTAGTTAAGGTGCTTGCATACAAAGCCAAAGGACCCAGGTTCAATTACCCAGGACCCACATAAGTCAGAAGCACAATGTGGCACATGCATCTGGAGTTTATTTGTAGTGTCTAGAGGTCCTGATGAACCCATTCTCTATCTGCTTCTCTCTCTCTCTCAAGTAAATCAAAATAAAATAAAAAACAGAATACCACAATAAATAAACAAACAGATGAATAAACAAACAGATGGCTCAGTGGATAATGGGCTTGATGTGCAAGTATAAGAACTTCAGTTCCGACCCTCCAACATCTACATAAAAGTAGGTCTTGGTGAAAGAAAGTAGGGCTCAGAAGCACACTCCTGTAACCACAGCTGGTGGAGGGGAGCAGGTGAATTCCCAGAGCTCAATGGCCAGGCAGTCTAAAAGAATCAGAGAACTCCAGGCTCAGTGAGAGATCCTACCTCAAAAAATAAGGTGGGTCAGATGTGGTGGAGCTTATCTTTAATCCCAGAACTAGGGAGGCAGATCATTGTGAGTGTAAGGCCAGCCTGAGACTACATAGTTAATTCCATGTCAGCCTGGGCTAGAGTGAGAGTCTACCTCAAAAAAAAAAAAAAAAAAAATCCAATCTGGGCTGGAGAGATTATTTAGCAGTTAGGGTGCTTGCATGCAGAGCCTAACACCCAGGTTCAATTCCACAGTACCCACATAGCGCCAGATGCACAAAGTGGTATAAGCACATGGAGTCCATATGCAGTGGCTGGAGGCCCTCGTGTGGCCATTTTCTCTTTCTTCTATCACTCTCTGCTTGCAAATAAATAGATAAAATATTAAAAATAAAAAAGGGGGCTGGAGAGATGGCGTAGTGGTTAAGCGCTTGCCTGTGAAGCCTAAGGACCCAGGTTCGAGGCTCGGTTCCCCAGGTCCCACGTTAGCCAGATGCACAAGGGGGCGCACGCGTCTGGAGTTCGTTTGCAGAGGCTGGAAGCCCTGGCGCGCCCATTCTCTCTCTCCCCCTCTATCTGTCTTTCTCTCTGTGTCTGTCGCTCTCAAATAAATAAATAAAATTAAAAAAATAAAAAAATAAAAAAAATAAAAAAAAATAAAAAAGGGATTGGGGAGATCGATCAGCAGTTAAGGCACTAGACTGCAAAGCCTAAAGACCTGGGTTTGATTTGCCAGTACCCACGTAAAGACAGATTCACAAAGTAGCACATACATCTGGAGTTCAGTTGCAGTTGCTAGAGGCCCATATTCATTTATTCATTCTCTCTTGATGTCCTGGCACATGTTAGAAGGGACTCACCATTGTTTCCTATATAAAAGTTAGCCCATCACTGTAAGGATATAAATACCTTTGTATTAGGAGGGTAGGCTCTCTAACCATTTGGAAACTTCCAGCTGTGGGTGAGATTTTCCCTCAGCTGGGCCAGATTGAGCTGAGGGGAGGACCCCTCACTCTTCACATGGGTTCTTTATACCCTCTAGCTCTCCACATGGCAGGAGGTCCTTGAACTTTCTTTTCTCTCTTTTCTTTCGATGGTTTTTCCAGACCCTCCACATGGGTGCCTTTTCTTGGCTCTGTACTTCCCTCAATAAATATAATAATTTAATTAAAAAGTCTATACTACCTTTGTAACCCTTGTATACGTAGAAAATTATTAGTAAAAGAGTGGTATCTTTGTTACCACCTACTTGCAACCCTATCATTTCCATTAAATAAACCCATATTTAATAGCTTTTTCATCTTTTCACTAATTCCAATCTCCAGACCTCCTTATTACTATTAGCTCACCTTAATGTAAGCTTTGGGAAATCAGGCCCATGTTATTTTCGGCCTACTGGGCTCCTAGCATTTTAGCACACATCTGGCATATTCCAAGGGATATTTATTTATTGAATGAAGAAACGAATGGAGGCTGTATTCATTTCCTATTGTCACAGTAACAAATTATAAACTTGAGTTTCCAAATGCCAAGTTAAATAGTAGAGCACTTGCCTAGTAGGGGCAAGGCCCTAGGTTTGATCCCTAGCACAGCAATGAGTGAATTACGGGGAAGAGCTAAGGTGTAGCTCAATAGCTGAATGCTTATGTCAGAAACACTTGTGCAGGGAAGTAAATGACTGAGTTAAATTCCCAGCACTGCAAACATAAAATATAAGAGGAACCCAACATGGCTGATGGTATTCAGGCACATTTGGCCAGGCTCCAGGGAATAATCTAAGAAAAGCTGAGAAATAATTATCAGAAAAGCAACAGACATTCTAAACAAATGGGGATAAATACCATACCCAGTATAGCAGCAACAGCAGAAGGAGAAGCTAGGAAAAAATTCCCTCCCACTGATGCTGGGTGATCAATATAGGCAACTCAAAAATTAGAAGCAGAATACCATTTCAAAAAGGACATGGAATTACGTATTTCAAGTCCTGAAAGAACACAGGTGCAAACCCAGACTACTATGCCCCACAAGACTATATATCATAATTGATGGAGAAAGATAAATGATAAAGCCAACATTTTTGACCATTAAATAAATTCAACTGAGCATAATAGAAGGAATTCTTCCAACTAAAGAGAATGATAAGCACATTTAAGAGGCTATAGGGGAAAAAAATGAAAGATATTATAGTAGTTATATAAATGAAGATACCCAAACACTACAAAATCAATAAAATGACAATATTTAATATAAGCATATCAATAATAATTCTGTATATTAATGGTTTGAATTCCATAATCAAAGGACAAAGAATAAGCCAGGTGTGGTGGCACATGCTTTTAATCCCAAAGGTAGGTAGAGGTAGGAGGATTGCTATAAATTTGAAGCCAGCTTGAGACTACATAGTGAATTCCAGATTAGCCTAGGCTAGAGAACAATAATACCTTGAAAAACAGCAATAACAAAAAGACAAAGGCTAGCAGATTGTATCCAAAAAGTAGGATCCATTTATTGTTATCTGAACAAAACACACTTCACCATCAAAGGCAGATGTCATTTTAGTGTGAAAGGATGGACAAAGTTATTTTAAGCAACATTTAAGAAACACTTAAGCAGGTGTTACTAGTTTAATATCTGACCAAACAGACTTTAAAACAAAATAGTCAAAATAGATTTTTAGCTGGGTCTGGTGGTACACACCTTTAATCCCAGCACTGTGAAGGCAGAGGTATGAGGATTTCTGTGAGTTCAAGGCCATCCCAAGACCACATAGTAAATTCCAGGTCAGCCTGGGTTGGAGTGAGACCCTACCTCAAAAAAAAGAGGATTTTTAAAAAGTCACTTCAGCCAAGCATGGTGGCACACACCTTTAATCCCAGCACTTAGGAGGCAGAGGTAGGAAGATTGCTGTGAGTTCAAGGCCATCTTAGAACTTCAAAGAGAGTTCCATGTCAGCTTGAGCTAGAGTGAGACCCTACCTTGAAGAAAAAAGTTACTCCATCCTGACGAGGGTAACAATCTACAAAGAGAAAACTACAATTCTAAAATATATAAACACCGAACACAAGGACACCCAGTTTCATAACACAAATACTTTTAGGTATGAAGTCACAGATTAACCCCAACACAGTAATATCCCATTCTCACCAACAGACAGGTTACCTGTACAGAAAATAGAAACATTTTGGAGTTAAATGCCATCATAGATCAAATGGAATTAACAGATATCTACAAACACTGTAGAATACATTCTTATCAATAGCCCATGAAACATCCTCTAAAACATCATATAATTAGGACACAAAGCAAGTCTCAACAAATGTAGGAAAATTAAAATAACTTCTTGTGTTTTATCTGTCTAGAAAAAAATAAAGCTAGAAATCAACATCAAGAGAAAGTGCAGAAAATTCAGAAGCTTATTAAGATTAAACACTACAAACCAGGCTTTAATCCCAGCACTCGGGAGGCAGAGGTAGGAGGATCACCATGAGTTCAAGGCCACCCTGAGACTACATAGTGAATTCCAGGTCAGCCTGGGCTAGAATGAGACCCTACCTCAAAACAACAAAAAGATTAAACACTACACTATTTAATGATGGATGTGTTACTGAAGAAATCAAGAAGGAAATCAAAAATATCATAGAATTTTTAGGTGAAAATAAACACACAATATACCAGAACCTATGAGATACAATGAAAACAATCCTATAAAGGAACTTCACAGCTATAAGTAAATACACTAATAATCAGACAGGATGCCTTGTGTGCTCAGCTGCTGTTTTAACTTTGTCTCCTTCCATTTATAGTCAGTCCTCATTCAGATGGTCCTACGACAATCTAATTCCATCTACATGAGTTCTTTCCATTATCCTCCAAGTCCTGACAGTTTACAAGAACGGGAACCCTAAAGAGCCCCAATTTGCTCATTGCCTAACTCCTTGCTTTTATTTTTTTTCCCCAATGTCTTCATCAAAGACTGCCTTCCCATACTATACCAATAAATTTTCAGGATCCCTTAGACACTGGATAAGTACCCCAAATGCCACACCCAAGCACCCCATTCAGATCAAAGAAGCCAGATCTGTCATTGCCCCAAATCCCTAATGGCATTTAGGGTTACATCTTCAAAGGGGATATTGAGGCAGTTTAGGTATAGCAGGGCCCTCCAAAAGTAAAAGTATGAAATGTCTTTGAGCTTTCTCTTATAGTCTTCACTTTGCTAGAGATCAGAGAATGATGTGGCTTGTCCTTAAAGAAATTCCTTACACCTGTTCTTCCTTAAACTCAACTTGAGTACTTCCCCAGAAAGGAGTTCCCATTTCCTAGAATTAAGATATCTAGAAGGATTAAACTTGAACCTGGCATTGTGGCTAGTTAGCTCAGCCCCAATTCAGAACCTATGAAAGGCCACAATTTGTATCTCTAGATGGGCTTTACCCCACTTCTGCCTGCTCATGTGTAGGAGCTCTCTGCATTCTCTCCTATTTCCTTTCCTTAAGTGCTTTAAGTTCCATCTATACTCTAATAAAATTTCTCTAAACCATAAAAAAATAAGAGAGGTTGCAAATAAAGAACTTAATGATCATCCTTAGGGCCTTGGAAAAACAAGGACAAGCCAAACTCAAAAGCAGGAGACATAAAGAAACAATCAAGGGCAGAAGAAGTCAATGAGATAGAAACAAAAATACAAAGAAGCAATGAAACAAAGAGTTGGTTCTTTGAAAAGGTAAACAAGATCAACAAACCCTAAGCCAAACTAATCAAGGGAGGAGATACTCAAATAAATAAAATCAGAGATGAAAATGGAGATACAACAACAGATAGCAATGAAATTTAGAAAACCATAACATATTTCACTAAATTGGAAAATCTAATACAACAGATGAATTTCTAAATTCAATACACAGTAAGATAATTTAAATAGATTTATAACAAGCAATGAGATTGAAGCAGTAATTAAAATCTCCCAAAAGCAGTACAGAACTAGACAGAATCACTACAGAATTCTAACAAACCTTTAAAGAACTACCACCAATCATTATCAAATTATTCCACAAAATAAAAAAAAAATGAATGCTTCCAAACTCATTTTATGAAGCCAGCATTATCCTGACACTAAAACCTGATAAAGGCACAACAAAAAAAGAAAATAACAGACCTATATCCTTGATGAATATAGACATAAAAATTCCACCCCCCAAAATTTTGCAAACAATTCTACAGCACATAAAAAGTGATCATTCTTCATGATGATTTCTTCAAAAGATGCAGGGATGTTTCACCATATGCAGACCAATTGATGTACTGTATCACATATATGGTCTCAAGGGATGGAATTGCATGGTTATCTCAATCAATGTCGAAAAGGGCTTTGATGGGGCTGGAGAGATGGCTTAGCGGTTAAGGCACTTGCCTGCAAAGCCAAAAGATTCTGGTTTGACTCTCCAGGACCAACGTAAGCCAGATGCACAAGGTGGCACATGCATTTGGAGTTCATTTGCAGTGGTTGGATGCCCTGGCGTGCCCATTCTCTCTCTCTCTCTCTCTCTCTCTCTCTCTGCCTCTTTCTCTCAAATAAATAAATAAATAAAATAATATATATTATTTAAAAAAAAAAGAAAAGGCCTTTGACAAAATCCAGAATTCCTTGGACGCCTGGTGTTGTGGCACACACCTTTAATCTTAGCACCCAGGAGGCAGAGGTTAGGAGGATCGCTGTGAGTTCAAGGCCAGCCTGAGACTACATAGTGAGTTCCAGGTCAGCCTGGGCTACAGCGAGACCCTACCTCAAGAAAGAAACAAACAAAAAAATCCTGAAAAGACAAGGAATAGAAGGAACATATCTCAACATAATAAAAGTTATACATGACAAACCTACAGCCAACATTATACTACATGGGGGGGGAAATCAAAGCATTTCCACTAAGATCAGGAACAAGACAAGGGTGTTCATTTTTCTAGTCTCAATGTAGCACTGGAAGTCTTAGCCAGAGTACTATGACAAGAGAAGCATATAAAAGGGTTACAAATAGGAAAAGAAGTTAAAAACATTCTTATTTGTAGATGATATACATAAGAGTCCCTAAAGTCTCCCTAAAATAAACTTTAATAGCTGATAAACACTTTCAGCAAAGTAGCAGAATACTAGATCAAAACCCCAAAAAAAATCACAGCCTTCCTATGTAGCAATGACAAACATAATAAGAAAGGAATCAGAGAAATAATCCAATTCACAATAACCTCAAAAATATCCCTTGTAGCAGGCGTGGTGGCGCACGCCTTTAATCCCAGCACCTGGGAGGCAGAGGTAGGAGGGTCATCGTGAGTTCGAGGCCACCTGAGACTACATGGTGACTTCCAGGCCAGAGTGAGACCCTACCTCGAAAAAAATTTTAAAAACCCACAAATATGTGTGTGTGTGTGTGTAGTGATCAACATAACCAAGAAAGTGAAGATTTCTGCAATGAAAAATTTTAAAACACTGAAGAAAGGTGATTAAGTAAGTCTCTAAAAGACTTCTCATGCTCATACATTTATATTATTAATATGGTGCAAATGGCCTCTAAGGCCCCAAGTCAATACAATCACTGCCAATGGTTGTGCACTAGATGATTAGACTCTATTTCTAAAGATGCCACCCAGATTGGTCATAAGACATAAAAAAACAAACTGGACCTGGCCTGGAAACTCTTCCCTGCTGGCTAGTCCTCATACTGCTGGAAGGTGCTTTGCAGCCTGCTGGAGAACTGGCATGAACAGTCTTACTTGGCTGTAGACCTTGTGTGCAACAATATTGACCATCCAGGAAAGGTAAGCACACTGGTGCAATACTGGGATGAATATCATGGGGTACTCAAATGTTTTCTGACTGGGTTTGATGCATGCTCCACAGGAGGGAATTTCATGTGTTGTACTGTAACGCATATCAAAAAGCTATGGCTAGGGAAGTCAAAACCCCTAGTGGGGAACATTCTATTAGTCTTTTGCTATGTGGACATGATGTGTCTGGCAAATTGCCTATATTAGTTCTCTCAGCTTTGGGCAGAGGTTCTTTTTACAATAGGTTGCAATTACTGTAAAGACTGATAACTGGTCGAAGTGATGAGAATAAGTGACTATTGAATCCTAAACTCTAAATGGAATATCTGCATCACTCCTGCAAAAGCTCAGAGAACATAAGAATGTAAGAGTGATGTCAGGAGAGGGAATGGAGGAGAGGAAGGAGAAGGTTGAACAAAATCAAAGATGTTATAAACAATCCATATGAAAACCCACTTCTTTCTAGCTAAATAATGAATGTGTTTAAAAAGAGAGAGTTTAGCTGGATGTGGTGGCACACGCCTTTAATCCCAGCACTCAGGAGGCAGAGGTAGGAGGATCACTGTGAGTTGAAGGCCACCCAGAGACTTTGTAGTGAATTCCAGGTCAGCCTGGGCTACAGTGGAACCCTACCTCAAAAAAGAGAGAGTTTAGACAGAGGTACTCTGTGTGTAGGGGGGGGGGGGGAGGAATGGATAACGCTGTGTCCAGAAGCCATAGAATTTTAGAAGAAAATTTCAGGGCTAGGAGTGAGATACCTTCCAGCAAGCTGTTTGTCAGAGAGGAGCATAATGCCCCTAAAACATTACAGGCTATTGCCAAGGCTTTTGGTTGACCACCAGAACTATGTGGTAAAAACCTTTTGTATTGGTTGAAGAATACTGAGAAATCAAGCTGGATCTGAGCTGAAAGCTTCCTCCCTGTTGACTAGCTATCAGGATGCTGGAAAGAGCTATGCAGCCTACTGGGGGAGAAAAGTAATTAAGGGTCTTAACCAGCAGTGGACCCTGTAAGCTATCCAGCCAGACAAAATATGACAACTGGTGCTAATGGTGGCTTATCTGTTATCGGGGAAACCAACTGCTCTCTGATTGGATTTGAAGCCAGCTCCATGAAAGAGAATGCATGCCGGGTACTGAAAATATAATCAAAAGCCTATGGCTGGAGAGATCAGAATCTACTATTGTCTGGCTAAATAGATATATTATACCCATCAAAATGTCCTGTAAATACTTATGTTTATGCCCATGTATTAATGTTGCTCTCACTCTTAGAGAAACCTCCTTTTAGATGGCAGTGACCACAGGGGAGATTCAAAACTCATCAAAGTTCTGAGAAGAGACAGTATAGTAGTCAGCACTGAGAGATCTCTATCACACCCTCCAAAGTTCAGTGTCCACTATGGAAGAGGTAGTAGAAAGGAAAATAACAGTCAAAGAAAGAAGAGATGCTTTGCAATACCATCTTCCAGATACAAAATGGACATGACATCAAAATAGAATAAATACAGCCAGGCGTGGTGGTGCACGCCTTTAATCCCAGCACTCAGGAGGCAAAGGTAGGAGGAATGCCATGAGTTCAAGGACACCCTGAGACCCCATAGTGAATTCCAGGTCAGCCTGGGCTAGAAAGAGACCCTACCTCGAAAAACCAAAAAAAAAAAAAATAGAATAAATACTAATTGGAAAGAAGAGAATCAGTAGAGGGAAGATTCAGGAGGGAGAGAAGGGAGAGTGGTTGTAAGGTGTCATTATCATGGTATATTGTCTATATATACAGAGGTTATCCATAAAAAGAAAAAAAAATGTAAGAGCTGGAGGAAGATGGGGGATTAGTATGGAATGCTGACTCTCAGGTATGACGTGGCTATTGCACTCCTGATCTTATAGCAGCTCTGACTTCCTATATAAGACCTGTAGGTGGCTGTAGAGATTGCCTAGTGGCTAAGGTACTTGCCTGCAAAGCCAAAGGACCTTGGTTTAATTCCCCATGACCCACATAAGCCAGATGCACAAGGTGGCACACACGTCTGGAGTTTGTTTGCAGTGGCTGGAGGCTCTGGTGCACTTATTCTCTCTCTCCCCTTCCCTCCCTCCCTCCCCCCCCCCATGCGCGTTCACTCTCTCTCTTCCACTTTCTCTGAAATAAATAAGTAAAAATAAAAATAAAGCTTCATTAATGTTCATAGGGCCCTACACCTTCCTGAGGACTTATACACAGTTACCAGTTAATGTGGGAAGCAGCAACATTTTCTTTAGTGTAGTCACCAATAAGGTACCCATGTTCTTCTAAACAATCCTAATGATACTTATTGGGTCACAGAAAAGTTTTCAAAGACTTCTGAAAGTAGAAGGGGGCTATTTGGAAAAAGTAAGGGGATTAGAGGGGATGGGAAAGGGACAAGAGAGGAATATGGTTTGAGTATGATCAAAATACGTTATGTACATGTATGAAAATGTCAATGAAACTCATTGCTATGTATAATTAATATATACTAATAAAATAAAATAAAATAAAATAAAATAAAATAAAATAAAATAAAATAAAATAAAATGGGCTGTGGATATATTTCAGTGGATGAGCACTTACTTGCCTAGCATATACAAGGCCTTGGCTTCTATTCCTAATACTGCTAAATAATAATAATAATAATTTTAAAAAAGAGGGGAAAGAAAAGGAGGAAAAAGACAGAAAGGCAATGTTTGTAAAAAGGCTTGGCATCAACTCCTATGAGGATCTAGAAAAGGGGCACAATTTCTATAAGGTGGAAGATAGGCTCTTTTTTAAATCCATACATTTAATTTTATAGCACCCAGAAAGGCCAGGCCAGCTAAAACTAGAATTTATTAAAGCCAAGAAAATGAAATACCTACCTGTAGTTCACACCAAGCAACCTCAACCCATGTTTCCGTGTCCAGTCCTTTATATACTGTTTTAAATGCTCCTCTTCCCAGTTCTATGTCAAATTTCAGGAACCTGCCACTAGGAGAAGTTGCTACAGCTTTCATTTCTGCTTCTTCCTCCATATCTTTTTCCTTTTTTTCCTTGAGGCATTCTTTTGAGGATTCTGAAGGTGCCTTTGAACATTGCTCGTATTTAACTTCTTGTCCACCTCTTAGCACATTTTCAGGAAGTTTATCTACTCTTGAAATATTTGTTGCAGTCTTTATTCTCCCATCTTTGCAGGAAGATTTGGCAATCTGGTCATCTTCCATTATCTCAACACTCTTTCGGAAAAATCTCTTTCTTTCTATGGCTTCCCCAGAAGCAAGAAAGGTACTGGTTTTTTCCTTTAGTCTAGCTTCTATGGTCCAAATTGCTGCAAACTGGGCAACTCTATTTTCAAAGGAAACTCCATCAGGTTTCTCAGACTCTTCTGTGCTAGCTGGCTCCCCTGAATCAGTGGCCATTGTGACAAAGGTGAGCACTAAATTTTTTCGTGTTCCTCTCTTCAGTCCACTTACATCTCAGGGATCAGAATTATCAGAACATACTCTCTTTTATATGGTCATATATTCCCATAGCAACCTGAAGGGGGGAAAAGGATATTTTAAAATCACCCACAAAGGAAATCATTAAGGAGAAAACAAGTCACCTGATTTTTAATCCTTTTTTTCTTAATAAGAAGTTTATTCTTTTTTCTGTCCAACTTAGCAACTAGAAGACTCTAGGGATTGTGTCTTATCCCACAGTCCCTACCTAGTACACCACTTGGTATATAGATCAATGTATCTTCATATTATATGAACAGTGACTAGAAACTCAGTTCTTAGCACTATCAATCAATCAAATTCAAAACAAGTGCCCAAATCCTGAATTCACGTAGCTACAAAGCCATACACACAATAAGGAAAACCACCACATGCTTCCTAGATTTTATCTAAAATTCAGGAACTCATAAAATAGTAGCTCCTTTCATTATGGTAAAATATATGTACTATGAAGTTTACCATTTCAACCAATTTTAACTGTATAGCCTCATGTCATTAATACACTCACAATATTGTTCAACCACCACTTCTATCCCCCCAAACCTTTCAGCATCCCAAAGTGAAATACTCATTATATTCATTATTGAAAACCTCCCTATCTGGCTAGGTGCTGTAGTATACATCTGTAGTTCTTGTTACTAAAGAAGCTGAGACAGGAAGATCACTTAAGCCCCAGGAGTTCTGGGCCAGCTTAGACAAACAGCAAGACTATATTGCTAAAAAAAAAAAAAAAGATGATGATGAAGAAACACAGTTTTTGGTGGGCAAGTACATGTTTAGCATCTGTTAGGGGGTGAATTCGATTTACATAACTACCAAAGAAAACTCTTACCATTTTCACCCCCCAGAAACCTCCATTTTACTGTGTGTCTGAATGTACTTTTTCTAGATACTTGCTGTAAATAGAATCATATAACATTTGTCCATTTGTGCGTGGCTTAATTCACCTGATATAATGGATTTATTCTATTTTTTATTTTTTGGTTTTTCGAGGTAGGGTTTCACTCTAGCTCAGGCTGACCTGGAATTCACTATGTAGTATCAGGGTGGCCTCCAACTCACAGTGATCCTCCTACCTCTGCCTCCCAAGTGCTGGGATTAAAGGCATGCGCCACCATGCCCAGCTATGGATTCATTCTTTAAAACTGGACAACACTGTATGCATCTCATTTTGTTAATACTTGTGTTTTAGTTAGCTTTGTGTTGCTGGCACAAAGTACCCAACCAAAAGCAGCTTGTGGGAGGAAAGGGCTTATTTTGCCTTACAGACTCAAGGGAAAACTCCATGACAGCAGGGAAAATGATGGCATGAGCAATGGCTGGACATCATCTCTTCCACAGCAGGTGGTAAATAGTGGCAGAAGAATGAGCCAAACACTGGCAAGAGGGAGCTGGCTATAACACCCATAAAACTGCCCTCAACAATACACCCCCCCCAAGAATGCTCCAATTCCCAAATTGCTGCAAGCTGAGGACACAGCATTCCGAACACACGAGTTTATAGGGTATGCTTGAATCAAACTACCACAACATGCATTTGTTAATCGATTGAACTGTTGCCACTTTATTTTTTAGAAACAGGATCTTACACTGTAGCCTAGCCTGGCCTGGGACTCACTATATAAACCAGGCATGCTTAAAACTCCCTCTACCTCCAAAGTGCTGAGAGTACAGGCATGAGCCAAAGCACCTGGTGTTACGTTGTTTTGTTTTGAGACAGGGTCTCCCTATGTAATGCAGGCTGGCCTGGAACTTGCTAGGTACCCCAGACTGGTCTATAACTCTTAGTCCTTCTAGCTCAACATCCTGAGTGTGAGGATTACAGGTGTGAGCCACCATTCCTAGCTTGTTCTTACCTTTTTATTACTCTTGATAATGGTGCTATGGATATCCAATAGTAGTTTTAAGTAATACAAATACTTATCTATGAGCATGCCTTGAGACTTGAACAGAAACTAACAAATATTAATATAACAACACAATAGCAAGAAAAATACAAAACCATAAATTCTTGTAATCTAACTCAATGTGTTGAAATTTGTCTTAGAAAATAATCAAGAACCTGCAGTGGCTTAAAATACAGAATATAAACCAGGCATGGTGGCTCACATCTTTAATCCCAGCACTTGGGAGGTAGAGGTAGGAGGATTGCCATGAGTTCAAGGCCACCTTGAGAATATAGAGTGAATTACAGGTCAGCCTGGGCTAGAGTGAGACCTCAAAAAAACAAAACAAAAAAAATACAGAATACACAGGGGCTGGAGAGATTGTTCAGTGGTTAAAAGTGCTTGTAAAGTCTGACAGTCTGGGTTCAATTCCCCATCACCCATGTAAGGCCATATGCACAAAGTGGCACATGTGTGTGGAGTTCGTTTAAAGTGGCAGAAGGCCCTGGCACACCCATTTACCATTCATATTCTCTCTCACACACAAAGAAATAAACAATTTTTAAATCTAAAATATTTAAAAATCTAAAGAAATTGAACAATGAGGGCTGGATAGATGGCTTAGTGGTTAAGGTGCTTGCCTGCAAAGCCTAATGACCCAGGTTGATTCCCCAGGACCCATATAAGCCAGATGCACAAGGTGGCACATGCATCTGGATTTTGTTTGCAGTGGCTAGAGGTTCTGGTGGGCCCATTCTCTCTCTCTCTCTCTCTCTCTCTCTCAAATAAACACAGTATTTTAAAAAAACAAAACAATGAAACACCAGGGTCGTGGATGTAGGTCAGTTGGTAGAGTGCTGATCTAGCATATACATGGCCCTGGGATCAATCCCCAACAACACATATACCAGGCATAGTCATGCACATCTGTAATTCCAACACCCAGGAAGTGGCAGATCAGAAGTTCAAGGTCATCCTCAGCTACACAGTGAGTTCAAGGCCACACCTAGGCTTTAAGAAACTCTGTCTCAAACAAAAGGAAACATAAAAATAATACATAATTCAAACAATAAATAAGCAAATGAACAGACACTTCTCAAAAGAAGCACAAATGGTCAGCAAATACATGAAAAAAATATTCAAAAGCTTTAGACATCAGAAAACTGCAAATCAAAACCACACTACAATTTTATCTCAATTATAATAGGTATCATCAAAAAATATAAAACAGAGGCTGGAAAGATGGCTAGCTATTAAGGCACTTGCTTGATAAGCCTAAGGACCCAGGGTCAATTCCCCAATACCCACGTAAGCAAGATGTACATGGCGGCACATGTGTTTGAGTTCATTTGCAGTGTCTAGAGGCCCTGGCATGCCCATTGTCTATCTGGCTCTCCCTTTCTCTCAAATAAATAAATTAAATAATTTTTAAAAAGAAAATACACAACAAATAGGGAGGATTATAGTTGATTTATATGCTATTAATGGAAATGTAAATTATTCCAACAATTATGGAAATCACTATGGAAGTTCCTCAAACTTTTCAAAATAGAAATACTATATAATCTAGCTATAACAATCCTGGACACATACTTAAAAGGTCAAGGTCTGCTTACATTATTCCTGACATGGTAGTACTTGCTTGTAATCTCAGTGCATGGGAGGCTGAGGCAGAAAAGACCTAGAGTTTAAGGCTATCCTGAGCTACATAATGAGACTGTCTCAGAAAAAAAAAACAACAGGGAAGTAGATAAGAAGGGGGTAAGAGAGGGAATGAGAAAAGAAGGAAGTCGTTCCCTTCTCATTACTATCATGCACTGCAAAGTTAAACCTATATAAAGTACCATGTTATATGCCTTTGCAGGCCCAACTAAAGATCAAGGTCTGTGTGTATCACCTATTCCAAGTGACAGCAAATATATACATGCATGTATATTATGTACACATACATACATATACATATATACATTGAGATTTAAAGAACATACATATGAGGTATTCTTATGTATGTATATATAAAAAAATAAAGAAAACATGGCAAGACTCTAATCTAACAATCAAGAATCTAAGTAAAGAACATGAAAAGTTTCATTGTACTATTTTGCTACATTCTTGTCTGATATTGTTGAAATTAAAGAGTCCAATAATCAAACAAAGTTAATTTATATTGTTGAGAAGTAGAAATGTGGGTAATAAAAAATAAAGAAAAATTGGGCTGGAAAGATGGCTTAGTGGTTAGGGCGTTTGCTTGCAAAGCCTTAGGACCCAGGTTTAGCACCCCAGTATCCCACATAAGCCAGATGCACATAGTGGTGCATACATCTGGAGTTTGTAGTGGCTAAAGGCCCTGGTGTGCCCATATTCATATTCATTCATTTTCTCTCTCATAAAAATATGAAGAAAAGCCGGGCGTGGTGGCGCACGCCTTTAATCCCAGCACTCGGGAGGCAGAGGTAGAAGGATCGCTGTGAGTTCGAGGTCACCCTGAGACTACAGAGTTAATTCCAGGTCAGCCTGGACCAGAGTGAGACCCTACCTCAGAAAACCAAAAAAAAACAAAAACAAAAAAAAAAAATATGAAGAAAATAATTATCAAAATTCAAGATGGTACAGACCCTGAGAAGGATACACTTGTAAGGAGGGAGAGTCTTGTATGAGCTTCGAAAATTGGCAGTTTCTTCACCTGGGTATAAAGTTATGAGCTTTTGTTTTCACGGGCTGGAAGGATGGCTTAGCATTTAAGGCATTTGCCTGCAAAGCCATAGGACCTAGGTTCTATTCCCCAGGACCCACATTAGCCAGATGCACAAGGGGGCACACACGTCTAGAGTTCATTTGCAGTGGCTGGAGGCCCTGGTGTGCCCATCCTCTCTCTTTCTTTCTCTCTCTCACCCCCTCTTTCTCTGTCACATAAATAAAAATAAAATATTTAAAAATATATTTTATTTATTTGCAAGAAAATGAAAGAGACTGCACAGGTGAGCCAGGGCACTTTGCCAGTGCAGATGAACTCCAGATGCATGTACTACTTTGTGCACCTGGCTTTATGTAAGCACTGGGGAAATGAACCCTGGCCACGGGACTTTGCAAGTAAGTGCCTTTAACTGCTGAGCCATTTTGTTATCCCTGAACTCTTTTAATATTTTAATCATTTGTTAAGCTATGGGCACACATTCTGTATTTTTTTCTGAATGTCTTCTTGTGCATTTCACAAGAGGAATAAGAGGGGAAACAACTTAACCTAGAGTTCACTTATTTGGCTAAACTAGCTAGCCAATTAGGCCCAGGGATTCCCTTTTTCTGCCTCCCCAGCACTGGGATTACAGGTGTGTACCATCATATCTAGAATTTTTAGTGAGTTTTGGGGATGCAATCTCAGGCCTCCATGCTTATACAGCAAGTACTTTACCCACTAAGCAAGCTCCCCAACCCTCTATGGACTAAATTTTTAAGGCTTGCTCTAATAACATCATCTATTTTGACATGTGATAGTTCTGAAGCAACCACCAATTCTGAATCGCATTTAGCTTGATATCACGGAATACATTCCTCTAAATAATTCCTATGAACTACAATGATACCCTAACGTCAATTTGGGGAGATACTCTAATATGTGAAAATAAAATTCTGGCCAGGCGTGGTGGTGCACACCTTTAATCCCAGCACTTGGGAGGCAGAGATAGAAGGATCACCATCGGTTTGAGGCCACCCTGAGACTACATAGTGAATTCCAGGCCAGCCTGGGATAGAGACTCCACCTTGGAAAAAAAAAAAAAAAAAGAAAGGAAATTCTGCCATATATCCTTATCCCTCAACCTTTAAAAAAAAGATTCAGGGCTGGAGGGTTTGCTTAGCAGTTAAGGTGTTTGCCTGCAAAGTCCGTTTGCAGTGGCTGGAGGCCCTGGTGCACCCATTCTCTCTCTCTTTCCTTTCTCTGTCAAATAAATTAATTAATTAAAATACTTTTAAAAGAATGATTCAAAGTCAATCAAATATCTTAATGTACAATTTGAAATTTTGAAACTGCTAAAGGAAACATAGGTAAAACACTACAAGATATAAACATAGGCAAGGACTTTCTGAAAAGAACTCCAATAACACAGGAAATAATCCCAAGAGTTGGTACAAGAGATTACTTGGAATTAATCAGTTCTGCACAGCAAAGTACATAGTTACAGAGTAAAGATATAGACTTTAGAATAGGGAAAAGCCATAAGACTGGAAATTGATGTCTAGAATATCTAAAGACTGTAAAAACTAAATACCAAAAATCTTATCCAGTCAGTAAGTGGACTAATGAACTGAATAGAAAATTCTCAAAAGAAGAAATACAAGGCTGGAGAGATGGCTTAGCAGTTAAGTCATCTGCCTGCAAAGCCAAAGGACCCAGGTTCGATTTCCCAGGACTCACATAAGCCAGATGCACAAGGTGGTCCATGTGCCTGGAGTTCATTTTCAGTGGCTAGAGGCCCTGGAATGCCCATTTTCTCTCTCAAAATGAATAATTTTTTAAAGAAAGAAGTACAAATGGCATGGCCAATAAATACCCAAAAAGTGTTCAACATCTTTAATGATTGCAAAAATACAAATTAAAACCAAGTTGAAACTCCATCTCATTACATTCAGAATAGCTAACATCAAGAAAACAAATGACAACATATGTTGGCAAGGATGTAGGCAAAGGGGAATGCTTATTCACTGCTGGTGGGAGTGTAAACTGGTACAGTCACTATGGAAGTCAGTATAGAGGTTGCTCAAAAAAAAAAAAAATCCTAAAAATAAAACTATTAGTTGACCCAAATATATCATGCCTGGGTATAGTTGAAAGATGCTGTTTTAGTTTCTTTTCTTGGCACTGTGACTATGGAACTGATGACAGCAACTTAAGGCACAGAGTGTTTATTTTGACTCATGCTTTGAAGGGATACAGTCCATAATGGCAGGAAAGCATGGTGACAGGAGCATGAAGTACCTAGTCAAGCTGTATACACAGTCAGAAAGTAGAGAAAAGATGAATGCTTTGTGCTCCACTTGCTTTCTCCTTTGTATTCAACCTGGGGCTCCAGTCCATGGGATGGCATCACACCTACATTTAGGGTGGGTCTTCCCTCCTCAGTTAAGCTTCCCACAAAACACCCTCACAGATATTCTCAGAAGTGTGTCTCCTAAGTGGTTCTAGGTCCCATCAAGTTGATAATCACATTAACAAGTGCACCTCTTGTTACCATGACACCTAAACACATTACTTTTAAACCTTAACATTCCACCCCTAGTCCTCAAAGGGTCATAGGCATCTCATACTGCAAAATGCATTCAGCTCATCTGTAAGAGTCCCCAGAATCTTAATAATTCTAACATTGTTCCAAATCCCAAAGTCCAAACTCTCTTCTGAGATTCATGGTAATCTATTAACTATGATCCTTTATAAAAAAAATTTTTAAATTACATACTGCAAAAATAAAATACAGAATAAATATTTCTATTCTAAAAGAAGGGAGGAAAAATCAAATCAAAGAAAGGTCAAAACCCAGCTGTAAACACCAAACCTGCAGCTCCATGTCCAGCACTTGAGGTTCATGATGGCATTACCTAGGCTCCAACAGCACTGGGAGCACCATTCCTCCAGGTCTGCTGCCTATGGCACACATAGGCTCTTGCTTAGACTGGCTCCAACCCATGTCTGAAACATTCTTCAGTGGGTATTACATAGTTTCTACCATCTCCAACATCCTGGGGACACCAATACATTCACCTTCACAGCTCTAAGCAATGGCTTTGCAGAGCCTCTTTACAGGAAGTCTGACTCTGCAATACATATTAGCTGGCCTCAGGGGCATTCTAGAACTTTAGTGCCAACCTTCTAGGTCCTGTAACTCTTGTTTTTTGTTTTTTTTTTTTTTAATATGTCTCAAAAAAAAACAGCACCATGTGGATGATGCTGCCAACTTTTGCTGCTAAAGATGTACTCTGGCCCCTTCTACTATAGCTGTAGTGGCCTCTGTGAGCCTTGGAGGCTGGACTGGGGAAAACAATACCTAGGTAGTTTTTTTACCCTTTTTAATGACATTCTCAGTTCAGTCTCTCTCCTTTCAGATGAATTTACATTTTTGGAAGCTGGGTGAGGTCTGGCCCTCAAGGCCCCTTCATACTGTTCCAGTATCAAAGATTGAGGTTACTATATTAAATGCCCTAATCTCTACACTTACAGCTACTTTCTCACACTACCTTATCTATATCTTTAAACTAACTCATACTTCTTTCCTTGCCAAACTACAAATTTTTCATGTTTTTCTATTCACTTATTGTAGATTTGAATAACAGTAGTTAAAGAGTAATCTTTCCACAGCCTGGATGTTTGCTATCTTGAAATTTTCTGCACCAAACAACTTTATCCATTCCTTTTCAATTCAGCCTCACTTAGGTTCTCAGGACATGGGCAAAGCCCAGCCAGATTCCTTGCTGGAATATAATGCAAGTGGCCTGTAGCCCTACTTCCTAATAGAGTACTTGTTTCCCTCTGAAACTTCTTGGGCATAATCTATCTGCATTTCTATTTGCATTTTGGTCTACCAAACTCCCCACCAGAATGGCCAATTAAGCTTATAGAATTATATGACTTTTCTAAACTGCAGCTCCAAATTCTGCCACAAAAGAGTTCCAACTGCCTACAAACTACATGACCAGGTTTATCCCAGCAATAGCCCCATTTATTAACAAAATTCTATATTAGCTACTTTCCTTGTTACTGGGACAAAATACCTGATAAGAAGTAACTTAAGGGAGAGTTTGACTTACAGTTTGAGGGCATCATGTTGGGGAAGACAGGAGCATGAAGCAGCTGGTCACATTCAATCTGCAGTCGGGAGCACATAGTGATGAATGCTCATGCTCAGCTCACTCTCTTCTTTTTATTCAGTCTGAGACCCTGGCCCATGAAATGGCACCACCCACATTTAGGGTGGATCTTCCAATCTTAACCCAATCTAGAAACTCCATCACATGCATACTCAAAGGCTTGTCTTCTAGGTGATTCTACATCCTGTCGAGCTGATAACCAAGAGTAACCATCATAGACTCTAAGGCAACATATCAGAGAGATACTTGCACATTACTGCACTATTCACAATAGTTAGGAAATGGAACCAGCCTAGATATCCATCAACAAATGAAGAAAATTCAACAAACGAATGAAGAAAATGTGGCATATATACTTTGTATGGATACAAGTATTTGCTGGTATTTATAGATACTTTTTCAGGATGGACTGAGGCTTTTCCAACCAAGAACAAGACTGCCACAACTGTGGGCAAGAAACTATTGGATGACATCATTCCAATTATTGTTTACCTGTTGTTTTGGGGTCAGACAATGGACCAGCCTTCATCTCACAGGTAACCCAGGCTATAGTTAAAATTGTGGGGACAAATTAGAAACTCCATTGTGCATATCATCTCCAGAGTTCAGGACAGGTAGAAAGAATGAATTGGACCCTAAGGAGACCATAACTAAATAAACCCTTGAAACTGGCAGTGACTGGATGTCTCTCCTTCCCTTTACCTTTTTCCGAGTTCAGAACTCCCCTTATACCACGTAGCTGACTCCCTTTGAAATCATGTATGCAAGACCCCCCCCCTGGTGAAAACAGACTATATTACTGTCACCAGAACCAGGGGGTCCACCTCATGTGAGCAGTCCCAATGTGATTGACTATTAATTAGGTGTACTAACAGAGGAAAAGCTGCCACAAGATGGGAGACTGGTAAAAGTTGGGGACTAAGACTATATACAAGAGGAAAGGATCCAGCAGTGGTATTTACCATAAGACTCCATGCCCAGCCACAAGGGGCTAATCATGGAGTATCCATTGGGCCCAACCCCATCCTAGTCCTAACCCCCCATTGAACCACAACCAGAAAAACTCAAACCCACAGCACCAACTTCAGTCTCAGGCCTCTCCCCAGCCAGGGGCATGCCATCCCCACGGTCATGCCTCCCCCCAGTGTTCCAAATACATCCCTTGTATTTGAGTTACAACTACTTAACTTCATTTTCATGTTTCTTAACTCCACCATTAACCTCACTAGGGAAGACTGTTGGCTCTGCTTGGACCCCAAGCCCCCATACTATGCTGGCTGGGTTGCCACAGGAAATCAGTCAACTCCTTCAGAAAGCCCACCGAGATGCTCTTGGGGAAAGTCTCTGGTTCTTACCCTTCAAACTGTAACTGGAAAAGGGTTATGTGTGAGAGGAATAGGAGGAAAACTAGATAGCTTTCCTCACCTTAAGCATCTCTGTAAACATACCATCACTGCAGAAGCTAGTATGTCCTACCTTGTGCCCCCTAACAGAACATTGTTTGAATGTACCACGGGTTTATTAACCTCTTGCATCCACCCCCAAATCCTTCAGAACACCACCACACCAGCTTGTGTGTTTTAGTTACCCTATTCCCTCAAGTTTACTACCTCCCTTTCAACACCTATATGGAAACCCTAGACCAACGACCACCACAGGGAAAAAAAAAAAATGAGATTTTGGAATCTCAGCAATCCTTCTCACAACACTAATTGGGACCGGGATAGCTGCAGGAACTGGCACTAGTACAACGGCCTTAATTAAGGTGGATCCGACTTATCGGGCTCTAACTGACCCTATAGACTCAGATCTCGCTGAATTAGAAAAGTCTGTCCATCACCTAGAGCAGTCACTGGACTCACTAGGGGAAGTAGTACTGCAAGATAGAAGGGGATTAGACCTGCTCTTTCTACAGCAAGGGCTTTGCCAGGCCTTAGGAGAACAACGCTGTTTTTATGTCAAAAACTCAGGCATTATTGGAGACAGCCTGGCCATGGTCCGCAAGAGGTTAGAAGAAAGGGCTAAAATTAAACAAAATCAAAACTGGTATGAATCTTTGTTCAATTGGTTCCCTTGGTTAACAACCCTAATTTCTTTCTTGGCAGGCCCCCTTATCCTCTTGTTGCTGGCTCTCACTTATGGGCCCTGCATTATTAATGTAATGGTCAAATTTATTAAGGATCACTTAGCCACAGTACAATTAATGGTTCTAATGCAAG